>NW_018128235.1:692488-699964 GCF_001952655.1 Monopterus albus | reverse complement strand
TCTGGCCCCAGGAAAACATTTGACTATGGCCGCCGGTGTCTCTAGCTTCATGTTTCTGACTATGGAGTCTCCAGTTACCAGAGTTGTTTTCTCAGCGGGTGTGTCGCTGAGTGGGGAAAATCGATTTGAAACGTGAACAGGCAGGTGATGCTCCGTGGACATTCGTTTGGAGCTACGACTCTTGCGAACTGTCACCCAGCCACCTGTCTGAGATCCCGGCTGCTCGGGAAGCTGTGGGGGGCGGCTAGCTTGGGCTAAGCTACGTCTAGGAGGCTCCACACCGGCTACATGGGCATAGCTAGCTTGCCTATTCTCCATGGTGTGGAGCCGCACTTCTAAGTCTGTAAGCCTCACCTCCAATGCTGCTAACATCTGACATTTATTACAAGTACCATTATCGCTAAAGGAGGCAGAGGAATAACTGAACATGTGACACTCCGAGCAAGAGAAAGGAGGAGAGGAAGAGGGGGAAGCCATTGCTCTCAATTAAGCTACTAGCTTAGCTAGCTTCTAAACTAGCCGACCTAAAGTAGCAAGTTAAATTTGGTAGTTAGCAAGAACTTCTGCAACACAAGTGCTTAAGCGGCGCAAGCGTATGTTGTCACTCAAAAATTCAGATGAACCTAGAAAATAGTGAGTTTATTTCCTAAACAGTCTGGAAGCAAGCACAATGCAGTGCAAGTACAGAAAACAGGAAATGAGTACAGTTTACCGCAGAGGCAGGAAACAGCAGTCCGTCAAAGGTGTTACACAGCCTTCTATGGCCTGAGCCAGAGTCTCATGTCAGCTCTACACCCCTTCTTCCGAGCATTGTCTAAGATGTCCAGTACCCGAACTTCTAGGTCGCATTGATCTAGTGCACATTTCCTTTTTCTAAACCTGAACAGAGCACATGAACAATTCACATAAGGCTGCAGCTATGTCCATTCCCCATCTAAGGAGGAAGTCACTCGGGATGTTTACCCATAAGTTAAACAAGGGGGACACAGCCCAAGATATTCTTGCTTGAGCAAGAGAAGAGAAACAGATCAAGCTTACATAAACACTTAGAGATTTAAAAAGTTAAGTGCCAGCCATGATTTCAAGCCTGTCAGACAGTCAAACAACGGCTGTAATGACATCCCTCTTGATGCCTTTAACAGTAAGTAAATCTGAATGTCATCGTACTATTTTGTGTACTGCTAACTATCACTGTATTTACTGTGATACTGAGGGCATCTTAAAAAAATGAGGATTCTGGAATAGCGTCTATGATGTTTTCTTTTGTAAGAGCTTCTATGTGTTTTAAAATTTTTAACCCTTGTGTTTCCTGTATGCTTTTTTTCCCGCATCAACCCAAAGCTTCACAGCCACGACTGACTCTTTCCACGACATCTCTAGTTATCACTTGTGCACACTTTGCCATCACAACTCTGCATTTAACTTATTTCCTGCCTGTGTTCTAGGGATGTTGACCATCACAGATTTCATCAACATCCTGACCAGATACTACAAATCCCCCATGGTAGCACTTTCTGCTAAGCTAAGAGAGCTGTTGCCCTGTTTCCACTGTATATGATAAAATTATTTAATTACTGTTTTGTGGATGTAAACACGTCCTGGTTGGGAGTCATGTGACCTGTCTCTGTCTCCATCAGGTGCAGATCTATGAGCTGGAGGAGCACAAGATTGAGACATGGAGAGGTACTGAAAATCATTTTGGTCTACTGTGATCAGATGTTTGTTTGTTTTAAACAGTGACCCGTGTGTTTGTGTTGACAGAGGTGTACCTGCAGGAGACATTCAAACCTTTGGTCCACATCTCACCTGATGCCAGGTATGTGTTAGAAGACAAGGAGAGGTGGAGAGGAGATGAGGAGAGGAGACAAAGAAAGGAACCAAGGAATGGAGAGGAGACCAGGAAAGGAGGAGAGGATGCAAGGGTCAGAGAGGAGAAGACAAGATAAGACAAGAAAAGGATAGAAGACAGGAGACGGACCAAGGAAAGGAGAGGTGAAGACAAGGTAACAGAAAAGAATCTAGGAGAGGGGAAAAGGAGAGGAAACAAGTAGAGGAGACAGGGAAAAGGGATGGAAACAAGGAGAGGAAGAAGAAACAATTAGGAGAGTTGGAGATAAAATGAGGGCAGAGTAAATAAGGTCATCAGAAACAAGAAAGGAAGAGAAAATGGAGACAGTCAACAATGAAAAACAAACTTCTGTTTCTCCTTCACTCACTCCTTACATTTTTCATCCTTCCTTCCCTCCTTCTCCCCCAGTATATTTGAGGCTGTCCACTCACTGATCAAGAACAAGATCCACCGTCTCCCAGTCATCGACCCCCTCAGCGGCAATGCTCTCTACATCCTGACACACAAGCGGATACTCAAGTTTCTGCAGCTCTTTGTGAGTCTTTGATCCAGTCCAAAGTGGGGACTGGGTCAGACCTGGTCCCAGTGTCTCCTCAAATATGTGTACACTAACTAGAGGGTACGGGAACAGGTAAAAAAAAAAAGCTGTTTATAGTTTGTACACTATGCCAAGATTGTTGTTTCTTCATGTTTGCAGTCATTATGCTAAGCTATGTTTATTGTAAATAGTGGGTAGGCCATAAACCTGACTGTATTAATTAACATTTATCTTCAGCCACCGTGACCTGACCCCAGGTAACTGGATAATAATGGATGGATGGATTATCTTTAGCTCTTACTGATGTCGTTGTGTGTGCGTCAGGTGTGTGAGATGCCCATGCCAGGGTTCATGAAGCAAACTCTGGAGGAGCTCGGAGTGGGGACGTACTCCAGTATCGCCTATATCCACCCGGACACACCGCTCATCACGGCGCTGTCGGTCTTCACACACCGTCGTGTGTCAGCCTTGCCCGTCGTCGACCACAACGGTAACAGTCGGCGACAGAAGACACCTGTGGAACAATAACTTTGGTGTACTCATAGTAATGTGTGTGAATCCATACAGCGGTTGCCTCGGCCAGGGAGGTTATGTTTTTGTTCCGTGTGTGTTTGTTTGTTTGTTTGCTCCACAGGCTGAGAACAGCCGTTAGTGTCTGAAGGGAGTCACTGATCTCTTCTCTGAACACACTACTCCGCTAGCAAACTTTAAAACACTAAACTGCCATCAGCACACAAGATGTTGCTGTTTTCACTCTCCACCAACGAATGCATCTCAAAGGACCCCTCTGTCAAGCTCCTAAAGTTTACAGATGACACAACGGTCATTGTTCTCATCCGAGACGGTGACGAGTCAGCCTATAGACGGGAGGTTCAAGGAGCTTTATTTTATTGTCATTGTAACATTGTGACACGTACAACAAATTTTGTTTGGAGCCTAGGGGCCCTGGGCCGCCGCGTGCATATGCGCCGCCATAACAGGCAACTTGGGGGGGTTCAGTGTCTTGCCTGAGGACACTTCGACATGTGGACTGCAGGCACCGAGATTCGAACCTTCAACCTTCTGTTTGGGAGATGACTGCTAGCTGGTCCTGTGGTGTAGCCGCAACAACCTGGAGCTGAACATGCTCAAAACAGTGGAGATGACAGTGGACTTCAGGAAGAGCCAACCCACCTTACCCCCACTCACGATACTTGGCAGCACTGTATCAGCAGTAAAGTCCTACAGGTTCCTGGGCTCCACTATCTCCCAGGACCTGAAGTGGACATCCAACATCAGGACCATCATCAAGAAGGCACAGCAGAGGATGTACTTCCTGCTCCAGGATAGGAAGTTCGACCTGCCCCAGGAGCTACTGATACAGTTCTACAGAGGAATCATCGAGTCTGTTCTCTGCATCTCCATTACTGTCTGGTTTGGCTCAGCAACCAAACAGGACAGGAACAGACTTCAGTGGACAGTCAGGACTGCAGAAAAGGTCATTGGTGTGAGCCTGCCCTCCATGGAGGACCTGTACACCTCATGGGTCAAAAGGAGGGCAGAGAGGATCACTGCAGACCCCTCACACCCTGGACACAATCTGTTTGAACTCCTCCCCTCTGGATGGCATTACAGGTCACTGTGCACCAAGACAACCAGGCACAGGGACAGTTTCTTCCCCCAGGCCATGACACTGATTAACACTTGACCCACGACAGTATGATTAGACAATAAACCCCAGTGCAATACCTGTGTATATATACATTGTACAGTATATACAGATGCATACAGGTCTCTTTTTTTAAGTACTCTATAAGAAATCACAATGAGCATTCCACAGCCTTATGTTGGTTTACTGTTTACTTGCCCCTTGCATTGGGATATGTACATACACATTGAGAGCCGATGTACCAGAGTCAAATTCCTCATGTGTCCAACACACCTGGCCAATAAAGCTGATTCTGATACTATAGTAAAAACACAAAAACAAAGCACAAATACAATGATCATAAAACGAATTGTCCTAAAAACACAAACATTGTCATAAAAATGAAAGACAGTGTCTGCTTTGTCTGCGTTATGTGTAGCACGAGAACCTAGCAGGACTAGTCTAAGCAGCAGAAATCAGCTGACTCTCTGTGGCACTGACCAGTGAGCTACAACATCTTGTCTGTTTGCAGGTCGAGTGGTGGACATCTACTCCAAGTTCGACGTCATTGTGAGTACAGGCTCTGCTTGTGCTCAGAGTTGCGTTGTTGCTGCTGTGTGAGGACACAAACCTCAGTGTGGTGTGTGCCAACAGAACCTGGCGGCAGAGAAAACGTACAACAACCTGGATGTGACCGTCACCCAGGCCCTGAGACACAGATCACAGTACTTCGAAGGAGTGATGAAGTGCAACAAGCTGGAGATGTTGCAGACCATTGTGGACCGCATTGTCAAGGCTGAGGTATTGTCATGAGACAGATGCCCTATTCTGGTTTAGGCATCATTTTTGTCTCCATCGCTAAAATGTCCTCACTTGGTCTTTCCACCAAACTCCATTCACTTTTCTTTAAATTTTAATGATAGCTGTCAGAACATTTCTACACTCTTCCTGCTAAGTTACAAAATGTGTTTTCACCAAACTCCAATCACTTTCTTTAAAATTTTAGCAACATCTGGTAACAAAAATGTCCCCACTTCACAAAACTATCCCCACTTTGGAGCAATGTCCTCTTTGTGTTCAGGTTCACAGGCTGGTTGTTGTTGACGAGGAGTCTCGTATCATAGGTATCGTCTCTCTGTCGGACATCCTGCAGGCACTTGTCTTGACCCCCGCAGGTAAACATACACCCTGACCTCACAATGTATGAAAACATCAATACAGTGTGTGGATATGTCCTGACAAAATGTCCGGGGCTGTCTGCAGGTCAGGGGAGGAAGGAGTCTCTCCCATCTCAGCCAATAATTTTGGACTCAACAGGACCAGAAACTGGACCAGACCATGAGCTTTGTATGGAGACAGAAAGGAAATCTGAGCCACATGAGGATCAGGATCACAACCTGGAGCCTGGTAAACACCCAGGGACGGAGATCGGCTGCGACCACATTAATACTGCTGAGACCAGCCAACAGGGGGAGACAGAGGGGGAGGGGGAGGAAGCACAAAGTGAGGAAGAGGAGGAGGAGGAGGACGAAGCAGGAAGTGAGGAAGAGAAGGCGGAGGAGGAGGAAGCAGGAAGTGAGGAAGAGAGGAAGGAGGAGGATGGAGGAGGGAAAGAAGGGGGGGAGGGGGAGGCATGATGTCATTAAGTGGCGTTTCTTGGATTCCTGGGTTTGAGCCGTTCACCACAGAAGATGAAGAGGTAACAGGAAGTGGACGGGGTCAAGAATGAGCAAAGGAAGTGGGTAGACTTGAGGGTGTGGAGATGCTACAGGGCTGTGATTGGACAGCTACTGTGTGGGTTGATTGACGTGCGCCAGAACTGGTCGAATGTATGCTTGGAGAAAAACCCAAGGTCTGTTTAGTAGCTTTTTTCCACTGAACATTATCCACTTCTCAAATAAGACCTTCCTGATTCCTATAAAAATGGCATTTGTTGGAAAAAAACGTGCTTTGATTGCATCGTTTGACCACTTTGATCCCTCTGTGATGTCATTAAATGGGACGGGGCCATTGTGGCATTAATGGTCCCTTTAGCTTTAGCGTTTTAATTTTAAATAAACTATTTTTATTTCAGGTTAAATGTCACTATTTATATGATACTTCAAATATTGCGCTACTGGGTATGTGTGTATTTATTATGAGATTGTACGTACCTCGTTTTACAGAGATTTAAAGAAAAAGGCTGTTTTATTGTATTTAAAAGTTTGTAGATGAGACTGGGGGGTTCTGGCTGTTTTAGAAGTATATTTAAATGTCCTACCATGATAAAAGTCTGCAGGGTACCCTAGATGAGGACCAGGCTGCAGTGAAGTTCTGTGGATGTGAACTGTTTTATTCTGAAAGTCTTGACTTTTAAATGTGCTGTAAATGTTGCTGTTGTTAAAAACTACAAATAAAACATGATGACTATTTTTCTTTTTGTATGTCATTTTATTTTATTCCTAACTTTGAATCGCCAGTCGGTTTTTGAGATTAGGTTTGAGCAACAATTGTCCTAAAAGTTGAATCAACTAAAAAAAAAACTGCAACTTCTTATTGGATTTTTCAAGTCCTGCTTCATATGAATAATAAGGTTTCGTTCAACGAGTCTAGTAGCAGCAACTGTGCAGACAATAGACAGGATTCAGGACCACAGCTCCCAGTCAGTCCAATATAAACGCCAGTCAACTTTTACAGCATTAGAAATAGTCTGAAGGAAACTAGCCTGAGTTTATTTAGCAGGGAGATTTTGTATAGTTGATTTTTCTGCTCTGGTTTCGGCAGATGTTCTAATACACTAAGTGAAGAACCCAAAGTCTGTGATCAGCTCCGTTCAGTTTGAATCCTAATCTCACACTCTACAGCCTAGTAATTAATACAGAAATAAAAATTAGATGCAATACAAAGCAAATGGCAGTAAACTGCTTACTGTTTTGTTGATTCACACTAGCTGCTTTGTTGTTGTGGACTGTCTTATGAAAACGTGTTTCTGTGAAAAATAGCCTTGTTGGTGAAAAAATCTGAGCTTTGTCAGACAACTTAAATGAATATGGATTGCAGGGTTAATAGTCTATGCAGTGAGACTCTTCACTGAGGCTCTGGATTATTACAAAAGACATGTCAGGCTGTAGTTCATTAGCTGCTTAAAACAAGGAGCTGTGCAAATATGTGATTGCTGCACTGTTTACATTTCAGAGTAAAAGCCTTACGTTACAGCCTAGTAAGCCATCTGTTTACTCCTGTGACACACTGTACTGGTAGTTATGGGCAAATCAGCTGATTATCATTTCAGTACAACAGTCCAGCACAATTACAGCCTCATTCCTGAAATTTTACCTGTGTAAATCCTATTGTATGGATGCTGATTCAGCATCCATCCATTTTCTTCCGCTTATCCGGGGCCGGGTCGCGGGGGCAGCAGTCTAAGCAAAGATGCCCAGACCTCCCTCTCTCCAGACACTTCCTCCAGCTCCTCCGGGGGAA
>NW_018128235.1:690466-692477 GCF_001952655.1 Monopterus albus | reverse complement strand
TTCCCAGGCCAGCCGAGAGACATAGTCCCTCCAGCGTGTCCTGGGTCTTCCCCGGATTCAGCATCCATACTATGTTATCCTATTATTTATTGTGTGGATGTGTATGCATCCACACTATGTTATGCAGTTCTTTATTATTATTATTATCGCATCCACACTCTTATCTTCTTCTTTATTGTATGGATGCTGATTCAGCATTTACACTATGTTATCCTATTATTTATTGTGTGGATGCGTATGCATCCACACTATGTTATCCAGTTCTTTATTATTCTGGTTTCTACCACTGTTCTTCGGCATCTAATTTGTGCAGCATACTTTTACCTAGAAGGGCCATTGAGGTATCAAACTGTGTATCTCCTTAAGGATGTGTGCTCGTACGCAACGTTTTTATAACTTTTATACTTTTTAAGATATTCAACTTTTTTTACAGAAATTTCCCCATTGGAAATGAATTGGGCAAAATTGGAAGCTTAATATCTCCGGCATACCTTGGGCTAGAAGCGCCATTTCAACTTTATTCAACTCGTGAGACGTTCAGCTACTAGTGGTGCAAAAATCATCTGATATCTGTTATGGGTTTTTTTTTTATAATCCACATTTATATTTGTCCATAGACAATGCATGGGTGCAATGCCATTGGTAGCTATGCGTCACGTGACTCCCCCGGTCTAGGAGCTTTGCTATGCTTTTGCTCTTCCTCTTGTCGCTTTTGTGCTGCTATTATGCCATTCTTAATCATTATACACATATAATAGATGACAATCGTAGAGAAAATTGGCACCAATTCAGCTGTCAGTGTTACTGAGATGGGATGAATGGTATTTGCTAAGTCGCTCATTCCAGCGCATACCGTCTCACTGCTCCATAGACTTACGGTCAATACAGAAGATCCACTGAAGCAAAACGTCGGCATATTTGTAAATCGTAACTGTTCCTTCATTTTGTTTAATCTTGACATAATACAACAGTGGAATAGCACAACAAAGTGCTGTGTATATTAATATTGGGTGTCACTTTGCTCATCGCGCGTCTCTGCTCTGTCGCTTCCTGACCTGCAGTCAAATAATACACACTGGAAGGAAAACGTCTTTGTAATTATAAAACGCCACGGTTCCTTCAATCTGTTTAATATCATGACATAATACAACAGTGTACTAACACAACAGGGTGCTCTGTTTGTTTGAAACTGAATGCAGAAATGCACGTCTGGTTGTCGCTGCCCGCTTGTCTCTGCAGACGCTGTCAACAGCTGCTTGTTAACTGTATTCAACTCGTGAGAAGTTGAACCTTAACATCTCAGGAATAGCGTGGGCTAGAAACGCCATTTTAACTGTATTCAGCTCGCGATATAATCAGGCATTGATATCTTCTTGATATCTCTTATGGTTTATTTTTAATCCATATTTATATTTTGTCTACTTGTCAATTCAAAGTCAATGGCTCCATTCGTTTCCAATTACCCCCGCTGTAGTGTCACGTGACCCCCGCTCCGCTTTCTTCTGTGTGCGTTTCTCATCGATTCCTGCCAAAAATTAGCCATGAAATATGATTGGATTTCTTACCTTGTCCATGTTTGGGCTTGGAGTGCCCACCCGAACTTTCTCTTGTCTTCTCCGCCATTTGGAATTTTTCGTGTAGAGTGTTGTACTCTTCCAACACCACTAGATGGCAGTGTAAGTGTTCATATACTTGGCCAAAAGGTCTCAGTTAAGCAGAATTAACTACTGTGGTAATATAACCCAAAATGTGATGTACATGCATGTGTACGCCAGGTCCTAAGAGGTTAAGCAGCAACAGATGCAGCAATATAATAAAAAATATATAAGAATATAACAGAATGTATGCTGCATGGGAGCAGCATGTGCAGCAGAGTCATTGTGCAATTATGCATGTAACACAAAATCTAGGACACTTTAAGCAGCAACAAATGCAGCAATATAATAAAAGAATATAATAAATGTATGCTGCATGAGAGCAGCATGTGCAGCAGTCAACAGTCAATGTGCAA
>NW_018128235.1:687846-688851 GCF_001952655.1 Monopterus albus | reverse complement strand
GATAGAGTCAGCTTTCCTACGCACCCTGCAGTGGTAAATGCTCTGCAGAGAGGGCAGTGGAGTCCTGGTGATCTTCTCAGCAGTCTTTACCACTCTCTGCAGGCACTTGCGGTCCATAGCAGTAGTGCTGCCATACCAGACAGTGATGCAGCTGGTCAAGATGCTCTCAATGATGCAGCTGTAGAAGTTGCAAAGGATCCTAGGCGACATGCCAAACCTCCTCAGCCTCCTCAGGAAGTACAGCCGCCATTGGGCCTTCTTGACCAGCTGTGTGGTGTTAAGTGTCCAAGTGAGGTCCTCACTGATGTGGACGCCCAGGTATTTGAAGCTGCTCACCCTCTCCACTTCGAGCCCCCGGATGAACAGTGGTTTCTCCTCTCCTTTCTTATGTCCACTATCATCTCCTTCGTCTTGTCTGTGTTGAGGCTATTTAGCTTTATTCTGAAAATTTTGCCCCATTCAAATGAATGGGAAAATTCTTCAGCACACTTTCAGCTATCAAAATGTTCAGCTCTTCAAGGACATTCATGCGTCTCTTCAGGATTTTTCTAAACCTTATGCCTTTGAAATATTTAGCTTTATTTTTATAATCTTACCCCATTCAAAATTTGACTTCAGCATACCTTCACCTATTTCGGGTAGCAAAATGTTCAGCTCTTCAAAAACATTCATGCTTCTATTAACAATTTTTCAAAACATCACACTTTTAAAATATTTAGCTTTATTCTGAAAAGTTGTCCAGCATACTTTTAGCTATACAGGCCATCAAGGTCTTGATCTGTTCAACTCTTCAAGGACATCCCTGCTTGTACTCAACTTTTTCATAACATTTATACTTTTTAATTTAATCTATTCAGCTTTATATTTTGCAATACAAGTCAATGGGAGCTCAAAGTGCTGAGTCAATGACACAGTCTTGGAGTGCCATCTGGTGTTTCATAAAATGCAGTGCAATTGAGACATGCCCCAACATAACTCCTCTCTCTGTCTCTCTCCCCCTCCCCT
>NW_018128235.1:685560-686856 GCF_001952655.1 Monopterus albus | reverse complement strand
GGAGCGAGGATGAAGGACAACGCGGAGGACGTCAGATCATTTGCATATTTGAAAAACTGTATAATTAGACTGGGTTCAGGAGTCTAGGCGTTCCCCTGCTCTGAAGGCAGTTGGAACGGTTTTGCTGTTGTTTGGTAGGGCCTCAGAGAGACGGAACCCAGAGCTCTGTAAATTGCTTTTATTGAATATTTTTTCTGAAATATTGATTGTAATAAATATCTTAAAAGACAGATTTGTCTTTGACCATTCTTCATCAAGAACACGCAGGACTGGTTTCAGTCCATCACTCCTCAAGGACATTCTATTCTATTCTATTCAGACATTTTCTCAACTTCTTACTTTTGAAATATGTAGCTTTATTTTGAAAGCTATGCACCATTCAAATGAATAGAACAATTCTACCTCTGCATACGTTGGACTATTTCAGGTATCAACATGTTCAGCTCCACAAGGACATTCATGCTTCTATTCAAAATGTTTTTAAACTTCATACTTTTGAAATATGTAGCTTTATTGTGAAAGTTTTGCACCATTCAAAAGAATGGGGAAATTCTACTTCAGCATACTTTCAGCTAGCAAAACCATTCAGGGCGATCTTTCAGCAATTCGCATCCACACACGCATTATCGACAGGAAAAATCATCTTGATATCTGTTATGGTTTTTTTTATAATCGACATTTATATTTGGTCTATTTGTCCATAGACAACGAATTGGCCAATACTATACCATGCCAGTGGCTGCCTGTGTGTCATGTGACTCCCCGCTCTCGCTTGCTTTTCCTCTTCCTTTTGCCGCTTTTCTGCTCCTATTATGCCATTCTTAAGCTTTATACACATATAATAGATGACAATCGTAGAGAAAATTGGCACCAATTCAGCTGTCAGTGTTACTGAGATGGGATGAATGGTATTTGCGTACATCGCTCATTCCAGCGCATACGTCTCACTGCTCCATACATTTACAGTCAATACAGAAGATCCGCTGAAACAAAACGTCGGCGAAAAATGAATGGCGAAATTCTGCTTCAGCATACTTTCTGCTATTTCAGTTATCAGAATGTTCAGCTCTTCAAGGACATTCATGCTTCTATTCAGAATCTTTCTGAAATTAATAATTTTGCAATATAGCACATTTATGCCTGTATACAACTTTTTTATAACTTTTATACATAACGTGGGTCCGTAGCTCCATACAGCTTAATGCGTTATGTAAACATATTGCACTATACTGCCCTGTTATGAACAAGCGTGGACTGACAGGAATTATATCAGAACCGAACCGAGGTAGGATTATA
>NW_018128235.1:670736-673883 GCF_001952655.1 Monopterus albus | reverse complement strand
AATATGTAGCTTTATTTTGAAAGTTTTGCACCATTCAAATGAATGGGGAAATTCTAGCTCAGAATACTTGCAGCTTTTAAAATGTTCAGCTCTTCAAGGACATTCATGCTTCTATTCAGAACCTTTCTAAACTCCATATTTCTTCAATATGTAGCTTTATTGTGAAAGTTTTGCACCATTCAAAAGAATAGGGAAATTCTACTTCAGCATACTTTCAGCTAGCAAAACCATTCAGGTGTCAAAGTCTTCAGCATATTCAGGGCGATCTTTCAGCAATTCGTATCCACACACGCATTTTCGAGAGGAAAGGCAGTTTTCTAGTTGTGTGGATGCATAAGCATCGACACTATATTATCCAGTTCTTTATAGTGTGGATGTGTAAGCATCCACACTATGTTATGCAGTTCTTTATTATTGTGTGGATGCGTAAGCATCCACACTGTTATCCAGTTCTTTATTATTATTCTGGTTTCTACCACAGTTTTTCGGCATCTAATTTCTGCAGCATACTTTCACGTAGAAGGGCCATTGAGGTATCAAACTGTCAAAATATTCAGCATTTTCAGGGCGATCTTTCAGCACTCAGCATCCATACGCATTTTCTACAGAAAATGCATTTCTCTAGTTTTATCTGGCTTTCATCAGAAGGTGACAAGTGTGGGTTTAAGGGCAAATCTGTGACTTCTGTGGGAACAGATTTTAACATCCATACATGCAACCCAGGGAGAGTCAATACACACTGAGCAGAAAAACACACAAAAACTAACAATCATTTATCCATTGTCAATAAGAAGAAGTGTGTTATAAGCAGAAGAATGTACTAGCACCTACATGAACATATTACTAGATCTGAATAAAGCATCTAATTTAATTAAGTTGTGACAACTAACCAAAAGTGCAAACAGTAAAGTTTACCTTATATCCAGGTTACCTCCTGTATTGAAGTTAGTCACAAGATTTACAATATAACATGATGAGAAATAACCACTGTATGTCCATACATCCCATTACATTCAGAACACAGTAATACAATATCATGTGTTTGCTTGATTCGCTTCCCCATCACCCTGTACACTCACACTTTGTCATAATTTTGTCCTTTTGTCTCCAATCACATTGTGAAAATGAAAATCTAGGCAATAGCTATTACATCCTTGCCAGACCCCACTGTGGAACTACAGGGTCCCAACACTAAAACAATCAATTAACCAATTATACAATTGACAAAAATTAATCTACAACCGTTCTGATAATCAGCCATTTCCAAAAGCTAAGGCTTCTCTGCTTCCTGTTTCTCAACTATTCACTAGGTTTCTCTATTTCATATATCCGCACATTAAGTTTATTGTTACCGAGTTAAAGGGTTTTGATATCAGGATTTTGAGATCCTAGTAAAAATGACATGTGACCTTCACACTCTGCAAAGAAAAAGCAATCTGGAATCAGTAGTGTCACATTAAGCTGAACTACACCTAAAAAGAGAAGACAAAAACTAAATCAAAATGCAACTGAAACATCATATAACCATGATCCTCAAATGATCACCATCCAAAACATGAAAGAACACAATAAAATATAAATGCTAACTGAGATAGTGAGAAGCCACATTTCAATTATTTCAGGTAAATTGTCTTTTAAAAAATAATTTCACATAGTCTGGGAGAGTGAAGTCCAGCATGTACTGTAACAATGATTAATTCAACAATTCATATTCAACTCCACAATAGGTATTTTCTTACCATGGTCGGGGTCCAGGAGCCCCAGCTACCTTACTGTCTTTAACTTGTAAGAGGACACCACTTGTACCTCCTCTGACCAAGCTGTCCATATATTTCACCTGTTCCTTACAATACAGTAATTTATGTAGTGAAACTTTGTCCCTATTCAGCTAAGGTTGTTAAAGAGTCATGAAGCAAACAATCAGAGTCATGAAGTCCTGGTAACACGTCTTATAGTCCAGTACAACATTTCCTCAATGTACTGGAGGACAGTACATGAGATCTTACCTGCCAATTTCCTCATGCAATCCTGCTCGATTTATTAAACACATGAGAACAGCGGCACTCTGAAAGATGCAGAACATAAGTCAATCATATTAAACCACTTGACCTCAGGTGGAACAGCCCAAAACAGTGCATGTAGATTTGGAACTTCAATTTAAAATGCACTACAACCTCAATTAAAGATCTATGAGAATTAACACACTACTTAGATAATGTAGAGAATGTACCACTTAATACTTACTTTTGTTCACTGTCATTACTGGCAAGATTGAAGTATTACTGCATGAATTTTGCTGTATAATCATTGAACCTATAGGTTTTAGTCCATAGTCTACATTTACCACAACACATGTGAAGAGCTGTTTTCCCTTGTTTTTCCCTTTTTCTTACAGCTAGCCATTACTCTATTGTGATAAGAAAAAATTATATTTGAACCTTAAATCAAATATGTGAGTGTACTTTAAACTTAGTTTGAAAATATTGAAGAGTGCAGTGAATTTGACAGACAGGGAGTGAGGCCTCTTGACAGATCATCATTAATAAGTTCATTCACATTCTAACTAAATTTATAAAGGTGTTATCCACATCCCCAGATCAATACACCATGGCCTCGGCTTTTCTCCTTTTTTGTCCTTTACCCCCACAGTCATTTGATTTTGTGAACCACAATGTCACATTCCATACACCAGCTCTTGCAGCTCAGTAGTCTCTTTGCTTGCTCTGGGACTACAGGAAATAGAGTTTGAAACAGTCAGCATGACTCGCACTGTCTTTATTATTGTCCCAGTGATGAATACTTAAGAGGGGGACCCCGCCCTTTGTTCATAGGTCCCCTTGACCCTGGGTAAATCTGCCACGAGACCACTTGGGGCATCTGTCTCTCACATGCCCCCACTTTCCACAGTGGAAGCACCTTGCTCTTTGGCCCGCAGGAAACCTTCTTGTCCTCTGAGGCCTTCCAGCCCACCCCCCTGGCTGTGCATATATCAGCTGGGGGATTACGACGGCAGGCACTGAAGATGGAGGAGGTCCGGCTGGCTCAACAGGAGTCACAGGCACCTTTTTCTTCCACCTTTTTCCAGCCGGGAAACAAAGCACCCCTTCACGTTGGTGTGACATTGGATGAACAGAATGGGGGAGTTTG
>NW_018128235.1:667557-669977 GCF_001952655.1 Monopterus albus | reverse complement strand
AGTGAGACTCCTCACTTCCCCCGTTTAAAAACTACAGGCAGCATAGACAGCACTATGCACATTAAAGCAACAAGCTACCATTCCCTCATGAATCAACCACAGCAGCCAAAATCCTACCATTTTAATAGTAGGTTGTAACTACAAGTGCAAAAGCCAATGTTCAACAGTCATGTACTACTAATATTAAGAAATAGTTATTCACATAAACAAGTCAATACCCACATGACCCTTTACTCTCTAGACCAGGACAGCTTGAAAAAAAACAAAAAAACAAAACACAAGACTATAAACTACACAAACTTTAAAGATGAGAGACTTCATAAACATCAGGCTTTAATAACTATTTCGACTTTAAAATAGCACATTATTATTCTTATTAATTTATTATTATCCTATTATTATTATCATTTATTCTCTTTATTATGTATTGTATCTACGACCTCGCCTCCACCATCACACGGAGGTACACACACACACATGCACGCACGTGCCTCTACAGGCGCAGTTAAAATACTCGCTCTCACGCGCACATACACACAAAGAGCGGACCGCACCCAAAAAAAAAAAAACTGCGCAGTATATATTCAGTATATTTACAGTATATCTACAGCCTGTACAAACCATTAATATAACCCAATATATATTTTCTTAAACAACCTTTTATCACATTTCATAAAACATGAACACCACATACAGTATACTCAGCCTATAGTCAAACACACACATTTAAGTCCAGACTATTTACACAAAGCGCTTTAAGTGGGCTTTCACTATACTTGGCCAACAGAAACCGTATGAACCCCGCCAGGTTAATTGCCAAAACTGATCAGGTCTCGACTTAACCCAGCTTATACGCACAACCCTGCAGTCACACTCAACTTTATTTATCCCTGAATAATGGAGTAACTTAATCACTTTGCTGCCAAATCCTAAACTCCAGGGGCGCAGAAGTCTGCCTGCGCTACAGAAACGTTAATCCTAATTTCAACAATTTACTGCAAAATGTACAAATAGTTAATCCTAGCTTGTAACAACAGCTTTTTAACTCCCAATCCTACTTGAGTTATGCAAGACAAATCCTACTGTAGACCCACATGCAGGTCAGACTTCTGCTACACAGCTCCAGCTTTACCAATAATTTTTATCCAATCCAGGCACCTTTATAACTCATAATTTCATGCTATTCAATCCGTTGCTTAACAACTGGGCTTTATCTTGTCCAATCCCAATAGGCTGTATTCCTCCGTTATTTTCCTTAGAGCATCAACCATAAACAGCACAATCACACATATACTTATTTACACAATGTTAATAAATGCTATACCTTCACACACACTCATTCACAGAGTGAGCAGCTCACACACATATCATACAGGAACTAGGTAGCAGAACACACACACAAACGGAGCAAGGAGGGGGAGAATTACTCCCCCAATACCCATTGTTTCACAAAAAATAGAAAATAAATCTTATACTCACCTCAGCAACACAGTAAAGTCTGAAAACACATGAAATTGACACAAGAACAAGAAATTGCAATACACACAATTCTCAATCATCCCTCTGTCCCTAACTTCAAAACACCAAAAAAAAAAAGAAAAAAAAAAGTTCACGTGTTTAAACACACATTAAAGCCCACACTTATTCACATACAGAAAGCGCTTTGAGTAAGAATCCACAAATAGGACAAACCTCTGCTGTTCAATCCGCTGTCTGCCAAATACCTTTTTCTCTGTCAATCCTAATAGGCTGTTTCACAATCACATAAACTTCAGACATGTAAAAACAACATCAATGTATCCTGCAAACATTTAAAGCAAGTTATTTACATCAGTATTAGTAATGATGTTAGTGTTAATGATCGCAGCAGTCTTCCACCACCTGTCAGAATAAAATCAAGTTATTTGGTTCCCTTTACACAAATTCTTTGAGGACAGTCAAGATGGGAGATTAAATGTAAAATTCTCCCAACTTAGGCTCCTACCTACAGAGACAACGCTAAGGTTTGTCGTGGCTAGAGTGTGATGCAGACTAAATTAATTCAGACAAATCATCCCAATTTAAAGGATCATTTAATATTACTATTATTCTGAATAGAGTAGTATTTAAACAGATAATCTTGTAGTTAGGGAAACAGAGAACAGAGACTATCCTCCTGCAGTGTGATAGATGAAGTATTAGATAAGAAGATTGTCAGAAGCGCCAGTCAGTCTAGTCAGTTATTGTTGGTCACGAGGTACCATCAGTTAGAGTTCATAGTCCTGAGTTCGTTTCCCCACCCAGGCCTGGGTCCCCCGGAACACTTTTCACAGTAGCATTGTCATCCTCTCTTCTTAGCTATCCTAGCCTTTTATCTGCTCGCACTTACACTCCATGGCCTGAGCATGAGAGACAGTCTCATGCCAGCTCCACACACCTTC
>NW_018128235.1:661906-667414 GCF_001952655.1 Monopterus albus | reverse complement strand
GGATGTTTACCCATAAGTTAATCAAGGGGGACACAGCCCAAGATATTCCTGCTTGAGCCAGAAACAGATCAACTTAGCTCAGCCTTACATAACTATTACAAATAATATGAACTACATACTATTCTATTACATATTACCTCTGGAACCTTGTTTATTTTTAACCACTACAGTTTAAAATGCTGCCAATATAGAAAACGACCGGCCTTGTCCCTTAACGTGTAATATTCAGGTGTCGGTCGTCTCATGATCCGTCTGTGGCTATGATCCATTGCAAACTCAAAGATAAGCAGAAATATGAGCATCTCAGCAGCTTTCTTCTGACTCCTGTTAGTAAAACCAAAAGGCACAAGTAAAACTCATTTCCCCTGCTCTCAGTAGTGAAACAGGAGTTAACCCCTGCAGTCCACTTCCTGCTGTGGTAGCCACCAGAATAAACTGCAAACAACAGAGAAGTTTGGTTTGGCAACAAATAACAACCGCTTCTGTGACATCAGCATGTTTAAATGTAGACTGGGACAGATTATTCTGGTAGACACAAACCTGAAAGAGGAAGCTGAGTATTTCCTGGATTGGTCTCATCTCCCAGTCCATTTTCTCAGCATTAACAACTAAACCAGAAACCACTTCTTACCTTCAAACTGGGATCAGGACTCTTTGTCTTTCTCCTGCTCTGATTAAGGTCAGGAGAAAACATGTTTGCTGGGAAATGGAACCCACTCCTGCACATCAAAAGGTGTGTTTGTTAATCAGCCTGAAGCATGCCGCTGTTCTGTCACATTATGCTGCCTATACTCACAGCGGTTAGGGTGAGGGATGGGGTGGGGTTAGTCAATCCATCGACTGAGGTAACATCTCAACAGCGGCAGCCACACAGGCAGGCAGGGACAGCAGAAATACAGGTCAGCAGGTCTGGCTACTACTGCTAGCATTGAGATACTGATAACATTACTATTACTAACACACAACTACACACACAAATAATAAAAATGAGCAGCATCTTTGTTTCTTAAAGATGTAAAATATTTTATTTTTTCTGTAAATGATTCTAAATCAATTCCACATTTTCCCCAAAAACAGTCATCATCATCATCATCACACCCTGTTTACATCCAATAAAAAAACAAATGCTGGGCTTCCTGTACACATCAGCAGAGTCCAGATAAAACCTCCTATGTACATTACACAAAGTGACCCTGACGCCTGCAGCCAAAACGCCAGGTGAAGAAAATGCCAAAAAAAAAAGGAAAAAGGTGAAGGCTGCAGTGAGGCCTACCCAGTGCAAGGGGGCTTTTGAGTCTGTTCACAGTCTCTTGTCCAATCAGAATTCAGCACCTCGCTACTGGAACAGAACAACACATTTCAAACTGAACATCGGCAGGTGATGAAGGTGAGGATGAAGATGTTAATGTAGCACTAAACCTTTTGTTTGATACAGATATTTACATGCTGCGACTCAGGACCTCGAACTCACTGTGGTTTTAAAAAATAGCTTCATTCCGTAATAAATACAAAAAAAAACAAAAAAACAAACAAAAAAAAGACAATCTTTATTTTACAGGAAATTAACAAAAAGCAGGGGGAAGAGGAGGAGGAAGGAAGTGACTCGTGGAATCAAGTATGTTTCCGGAAATTTCTTTTCTTTTTTAGTGCAAGTTTGTGGATAAACCTCTGTTTGAATATGACACATTCGGTCACTTCAGTGGTGTTTACACACATTTAAAACCAATGTACACACACAGAGGACCAGCCTCTTCGTTAGTCCTGTCCCCTCACCTCGACCACCCCTAGCCCCGCCCACCCTGATATAAAGCCTCATTATTACCTCAGTTCAAACTTGTATTGATTGCATTCACTATTTTTATTCTAATATTTTCTTCTGAGATAAAGCTCCACCCACAAGAGGAGTGGACGATCGATATCCGGCTTCAGCAGCGACATGAAAGTGAAAGAGTTCAGTTCATCCATTTGCGGCAGTTGACAGCACCACAGTGACACGGGATCTTGTGCTGGTCATCCTCGAGGTCAAACTTGTAGTCGTAGCACAGCTGAGAAAGAGAGATCCATAACAGGTAAATCAACACGACCAATCGGTTTATTGATATGTGATGTCGCACGCGCCCCTGAATGGATTACTGAACCTAGCAGGCTCTGGTAGGGCATCAGGACTCTGTAGGGACTGTTCATCTTTCTGTGGGAAAGTCAATCAAGTGGCTGCTAAAGCCCCAAAATGAGGAAGAAAAAGTAGATGTACAGTATAACAACAAAAAGATGAAGCCACTAAAGAGACAAAATGACTATAAAGACGCACAAAACCACCACAATGAAACTCAAATCCACTGAAAAGAACACTTTTGGCACTTTAGTGTGATCAACCGATCGACTGGCGCAGTACCTCTTCTCCTCTCTGGATGCGTCGGCAGGAGCTGATGATGATCTTGTTCTCCTTCTCTACGTTTACCACCTCTGTGATACAGTTGGGAGCGCATGAGTGGTTGATGTACCTGTCAATCATACACAGAGGGCGGTGTTCATTTAGGGCTGGAAAAAAAAACAAAAAAACGAATTGATAAATTTAACATTTAAAACCACTTTGAACCAGTTGGAGTCACCTGGCAGGTCCTCCCGTGATGGTGGCATCTATCACATAGTCATTGTCAATCCGGAACATGTACACACCGCGGTTCTACAATATTAAAAACAACGTTAAAATCATCAAACAGGCGACAAAGCTTTCCTGCCAGAGCAGGTCGGTTACCTGAGACTCGTACAGCCTCTCCTTACGATTGGCTACTTCGCTCCTGATGATGGTGCCAATGTACTCGATGACCATG
This sequence comes from Monopterus albus, assembly GCF_001952655.1. Lineage (NCBI taxonomy): Eukaryota > Metazoa > Chordata > Actinopteri > Synbranchiformes > Synbranchidae > Monopterus > Monopterus albus. The sequence continues at coordinate 664,583 of NW_018128235.1, read as the reverse complement.
GTGCATTTTTCAATGTCTCGGGCAGCATATAGACCCAGTCCCTGCACAGACGCGTGCAAAACACAGTCATTCAATCAATTGGTGACTAGTCCATCTGTCAGCAGCAAACATCCACAAAGAGACAAAACTGTAAAACAAAACTACAGAGACACGTGAATAGACTACAAAGACACACAAAATAAAAAGGCATTTTCAGCCTGAGACTTCGTCCACTTGGACCCAGATAAGCAGCTGAAACCTGAAGCTGGATAAACCAGTTAAAAACCAATTAGGCACTCCGCTGTCAATCAGCCACAGCTACTGCACAGCACCAGTACACACACAGTGTTCCAGGTCAGTCTGTGGTCCCGGGTTTGAGTCTCACCTGGATCCGAGAGCGTGCCAGGTACACGTTGCTCTTCCACTCGGCCTTCATGCGTCGGTACTGGGATGACTTGGAGTGGCGTCCCTGGTGGGCACTGGCCACGAACTCGCCTGGGGACAAGGAGATGACGCCGGGAACGAGGCCCACAATAGAGCCAACTGTGCCCTGGCACCTGGGGGCGATGCTTGTCAGCAGGTAAGGTCTGAGTGTTAGCAACAAAGAAAATTATCAAAATTGTTTATCTATAAATGTTTTATCAAATGCCACTGACTCTGGAAAACTGTTGACAAATGAATTACTGTCTGCTCTCATGCACAGAAAGCACTTTGTTTACAACAAGCACAGAGGCCTAGAGGAACACATTGGAGAAGACAAAACTTAAAAACAAAAAATTAAACAATGCTTTAAAAAAAACAACTATACATTCAATAGAATTGTAACAAACAGCTCATGTGTTTTAGCTGTCTACTTGATGCACTTCCGTTTAGTGTCATGTGCCACAAAGAAGATCATCCAACCCTGTAAATTTTAATGCTGGAACCTGAGAAAGTTTGTCCCATTTATCCAAAAAAATGGGACAAACAAAGTTTACTCCAATACTGCATTAGCATAGGATCAACATCCGTGTGAATCTTTTGCAGATGCTTTTGGCTTCAAAAAATGTATTATCTCATTCTCCTGTCACCAGTTTTGATCCCAAATAATAACCCAGTGTATAACTTTAACAGCAAACACTATTCTATTCTATTCTATGTTCACATCAACAGCCTTTAATGCTTCAATTCCAGTGATTTCACTAGTGATGTTACCTCTTGGCTTGACAGGCTTTGGGCTCAGACCGGGCAGAGCCAGAAGGATTGAAGGCCAGAGGCCATTCCATGAGAGGGTTCCTGCCATAACGGAAGGTGTAGTGCTCACAAGCCTCCACACCAGGTAACTGTCCAAACACACAGAGAACACAGGGTCAGTCAGTTTAGCATCCGTTAGTGTCACACTAAGCTACTTAGCCTGTTAACATCACACTTGATAGGTTACATTGAGCTAGACAGCCTGTTATCATCACACAAAACAAGTTAGCTGTGTTTGTGTTTAACGTACAGACTCAATGATTCTGGCCACAGCTGATGTGGTCAGACCAAACAGATCCTCTCCTTTCAGATAAACTGGGAAGAGCTTCAGAGTCCCACTGGAGGACCTCATCTGTGACACTGGCTCCAAGATCTGGTCCCACACAGCTGCAGACAGACAGGTTCAAACACGCTACACTTCACAGAGCCATATGTTTATTTTTTGTTTGCTTTTTTATAGGTAACCTCACTCGGGTGTGTTTACCTTTGGGTGTGGGTCCAGTCAGTACAAGGTCCTCGTATCCCTTCTCCACCACCTTGACTTTAAACAACGGCTGACCTTCCTTCTCCTCGATGTAGCACATATACTTACTGCGTCTGCAGAAGTGGGAAAAAAAACTTGTCCAGTAATGGGTTCACAGATAAATCACCTGCTCATCATGGATCTGAGTGAGCTCACCTGTTGCTATGGCGCATGCTCCAGTAGATGCGGTTGGCATGGTAACTGACAGGGAAGATGGCAGTCTCGTTGTGGAAGGCACTCATCTGCTGTGGGAGAAGGCGTCCAACAGCACGGAACAGCAGGCTGCCAACACGGAAGGTGTGCTGGCGCTCGCCACGCTGCACCACAGCAGCAATCTGCCGTGCCTCATCCCGCTGAACGTACACCCGGCGGAGCACGGCGAAACATCGGAGCTCTGAGTCGTATGGGTCGGAGGCCGCTGCAACTGCCGGGTCGGTGAGGGTCTGGCCCGGAGTGGAGGAGGGGGAGCTGCTGGAAGACCTGTCCCCGCTGAGAGGCACCATCCTAGGCTTGTGGAGGTGACAGAGCATCGTCTTATCCTGAAGGAGACACTGCACTTAGCATCTGAGCTAACAAACATCTGTATCCACAGTGTTTTACAGGGTGTTACCTTGAAGAAAGTGCAGTGGGCCTGCAGCGCACAGGTAAAGTGGTAGGTGTTGGTGCAGCGAAGACGGTTGCAGCCGCTTGTGGCTCCAGTCTGCTGACAGTGGGCACAGCGCAGAGTCAGACCCCGTCTCAAAGCCAGCTCCACATTAATCAGGGCACCGGCCTGGGTCTCATACACTTCACTGGACCACAGAGCACAGTTCAGGTGGACCTGAGACCCAAAGACAGACTGGTTAATTCACTGAGGCTCTGTCAGTCTGGAATACCATCAGAGGCTCTGCCAGTCTAGACTACAGCCCAGCAGACTCACCCACAGGTCCAGATCTAGGTTCA
>NW_018128235.1:651427-661888 GCF_001952655.1 Monopterus albus | reverse complement strand
GTGCGGAGGCCGAGCGGGTCCGTCTGTCTGTCCGTCCCCCTGCTGGTGACAGAAGCAGCACCGTCGCTGGTCTTTGGGTAATGGGTCGGGATGAAGACATGCCCCCAGCTTCTTCAAAAGCAAGTCCACTTCCTCCTCGGTTGGCATGGCAACCACCTCATTAGGTACACAAGGGCCCCTGGGTAAAGAGAGAGATGCAGGACAGTGCTAATGTGCCAACCTGCCAAGTGTAGTACAAACAGGCTCCCATTTCAGTGTGAAACTAGCCTGCTGAGGGTGATGTTAACAGGTGTGGCTCAATTTGTTAAACAAATGATTCCAAATTGCAGTTGCCTTTCTGGTTTCTTCATTGACGCTTGCAAGTGGGGACATTCCCTCAAAGAGGGTCCAAGAGCGTGAGACCCAAATTAAGTTTGCCATACATTCTTATGCTCCTCTATCCTAGCCAGTGAGAACGTTCCATAGCTGAGTTTGACACAAATAACTACAGTGGGGCAAATATTTGCTACACTGCCGATTTTTCAAATTAAAAAAACAATCCAGAAAATCACATTGTATGATTTTTAAATAATTAATTTCCATTTTATTGCATGAAATAAATATTTGATACAATAGAAAAATATAACTTAATATTTGGTATCGAAACCTTTGTTTACAGTTATAGGAGGTCAGATGTTTCCTGGAGTTCTTGACCAGGTTTGCACACACTATAGCAGGGATTTTGGCCCACTCCTCCATACAGGTCTTCTCCAGATCTTTCAGGTTTTGGGGCCGTCGCTGAGCAACATGGAGTTTCAACTCCCTCCATAGATTTTCTATTGGGTTCAGGTCTGGAGACTGGCTAGGCCACTCCAGGACCTTGAAATGCTTCCTTTGGAGCCACTTCTCAGTTGCCCTGGCTGTGTGTTTGGGGTCACTGTCATGCTGGAAGACCCAGCCACGACCCATCTTCAATGCTCTTACTGAGGGAAGGAGGTTGTTGCCCAAAATCTCGCGATACATGGCCGCATCCATCCTCTCAATACGGTGAGGGATCAGCCTAGAACTACACAGGAGGACCTGGTCAATGACCTGAAGAGAGCTGGGACCGCAGTCTCAACGGTTACCATTAGTAACACACTACACCGTCATGGCTTAAAATCCTGCGGCGCACACAAAGTCCCTCTGCTCAAGCCAGCACATGTCCAGGCCCACCTGAAGTTTTCCAAAGACCATCTGGATGATCCAGAGGAGGCATGGGAGAAGGTCATGTGGTCAGATGAGATCAAAATAGAACTTTCTGGTATAAACTCCACTCGCCGTGTTTGGAGGAAGAAGAAGGATGAGTACAATCCCAAGAACACCATCCCAACCGTGAAGCATGGGGTGGAAACATCATGCTTTGGGGGTGCTTTTCTGCAAAGGGGACAGGACGACTGCACCTTTCTCAGGATCATTGATACTCCACGAGGCGAGATCTTACATGGAGCGCCGGTCCAAGGGAGATTGCCAGTCATCTTGAATTTCTTCCATTTTCTAATAATTGCACCAACAGTTGTTGCCTTCTCACCAAGCTGTTTGCCTATTGTCCTGTAGCCCATCCCAGCCTTGTGCAGGTCTACAATTTTGTCCCTAGTGTCCTTAGACAGCTCTTTGGTCTTGCCCATAGTGGAGAAGTTGGAGTCTGATAGATTGAGTGTGTGGACAGGTGTCTTTTATACAGGTAACGAGTTCAAACAGGTGCAACTGATACAGGCAATGAGTGGAGGATAGGAGGGCTTCTTAAAGACAAAATAACAGGTCTGCAAGAGCCAGAATTCTTGCTGGTTGGTAGGTTATCAAATACTTATTTCATGCAATAAAATTGAAATAAATTATTTCCCCCGTAGCTTCATCTTGTGGGAAACAAACTTCTTCTGCCTTATCCAATATCAACTTGAAATATTCAGTTTGCTTCTGCAGAAATAATAATGCACCTTATTATTTTGGATGAACACACCACAGTCTACATACAGTGAGGCAACATGTTAACCTAATGCATCAAATAGAGAAATCAGGGACTGAGTGATTCATTTCAACTTTATAATCGTTCTGTGAATGTAATCCATAGTCTGTCAGTGTGATTTTATTGTGACACGCAAAGTAATAAATCAGTCAGATGTGGATTTTCCACAACACCGGCTCACTGGCCCAGTGTGATAACAGGCTAACTAGTTTGGTGTGATACTAACCTGCACGTGATGCCAGTGGACTAAGAGAGCTCAGTAACTAACCTGCTCAACGACATGCTAACAGGTTAACTTTTCAATATGATGCTAACAGCCTAACTACCTTAGTGTAACATGAAGATGTTAACCTGGTAAGGGTGATGCTAATGCTCCAGCGTCTCCAGCGGGAACTCTTCATCTTCTTCCCATGACGAGACAATTCCTCTCTACCTGGGACAGCCCGGGGGCGGGGCTGCAGTTTCACCTTCACCTATAAACCAAACAAAGAGCCACCTAATCAGTCACACAGCTGATCAGCACTGTCACATCATGTTTGCTACCACATTGTGTACAGATTAAACTCACTGATTTCTAGGTTTATCTGAACATTAGAACATGGTACAGCTCGCAGCTCCGCTCCCTAAAGCAGGCATCACGAAAACTAGAAAGGAGGTGGCACTCCACTAAGTCAGAAGAGTTTTTCATAACCTGGAAAGACAGTTTTATAACGTATAAAAAAGCCCTTCGTAGTGTCAGAATCGCATTTTATTCATCACTGATTGAGGAAAATAAGAACAACTCCAGGTTTTTTTCAGCTCTGTAGCCAGACTGACAAAGAGCCACAGTGCTGTTGAGCTTAACATTCCCTTAGATCTCAGCAGCAATGACTTCATGAGCTTCTTTACAAATAAAATCACAATGATTAGAGAAGATCACCAGGACTCCACTGCCCTCTCTGCAGAGCATCTACCACCGCAGAGTCCACAGGAAAGCTGCCTCCATCCTCAAAAACCCCACTCACCCCCAGCATAGGTTGTTCACACCTCTACCCTCAGGCCGGAGGTTGAGAAGTGTGAAATGTAGGACTTCTAGACTGAAAAACTATTTCTTTCCAATTGCCATCAGATTTCTAAACAGCTGACAGGAGTTTACAATCAGGGATTACTTCATGTAATTGCACCTGTACTGTTTACATGCTCAGTTGCCCATGCAAAACTGCATGTGTAGTTGCACACCCACTGCTGACTGTTGCACATACAGCCTCGATGTAGCATACATTATCTTTTACTGTGTTCTCATTACTGCTGACTATTACACATACAGCTCCGATGCAGGTGTTTTCATTATATTTGTATATACTTATTATATTGCTTTTCACTCGCTGTTTAAAGTGCCTTTAGATTTTGTGCTATTGTTTATCTACTTTATATTTCATTTGTGTTGCTTGGCATTCAGAGTGGATGGCACAGTAAGAATTTCATTGTGCAGGGAAACACGTTTCCATACTGTGCATGACAATACTTTGAATCTTGAATCTTTAAAAAAACTAATCAGATCATTCCCACAATTCTCACAGACATGTCATCAAGTACAACAGCTTTAGAAACATGTCAGACCTCATTTATGTTTAGACTGCTTCTCTCCCATTGATCTCTCTGAGTTGACCTCAACTGAGTCATCTAAATCATCAATATGTCTCTTAGACCCCGTGTCGACCAGGCTGCTCAAAGACATCTTGCTCCTGCTCACATCCTGCTCAACACATCCATATTACATCTGATTAACCTTTCTCTATTAACGGGTTATGTTCCACAGGGCTTTTAAGGCTTCTGTAATTAAACCTCTACTCAAAAAGCCTACTCTTGACCCAGGTGCCCTAGCTAATTATAGACCAATATCCAATCTCCCGTTTATTTCTAAAATTCTGGAAAAAAGCTGTTGCAAAGCAGTTATGTGACCACTTGCACAAGAATGATTTGTTTGAGGATTTTCAGTCAGGATTTAGAGTCCATCATAGTACAGAAACCGCATTGGTGAAAGTCACCAATGATCTTCTTGTGATGACTCACACAAGGATGTTTTTTTTTTAGTTTTTTTTAGTCAGGTTTTAGAGTCCACCATAGTACAGAAACTGAATTGGTGAAAGTCACCAACGATCTTATTTATCAGAAAGATTCCAATTTGTTCATGTTAATGATGAATCTTCTGCGCAGAATGAAGTTAGTCATGGTGTTCCACAGGGCTCTGTGTTAGGTCCAATTCTCTTCATTTTATACATGCTCCTTTTAGGCAATATTATCAGGAAACAAATGTCCATTGCTATGCAGATGATACTCAGTTATATTTATCTATGAAGCCAGATGAATCAGATCAGTTGGCTGAACCTCAAGCATGTCTTAAAGACATAAAGGCCTGAATGAGGTGTAATTTCTTACTTCTAAACTCCAACAAAACCAAAGTTATTTTACTTGAGCCTGAAAATTATGCTATCTAACATAGCTCTGGCCTCCAGTACTGGTGACCAAGATATATCCTTTAAATCACACATAAACCAAATCTTTTTTCACCTGCGCAGTATCACAACTATCAAGAACATCCTGTCTCATATCGCAGTGCAATAAATGGTTCATGCATTTGTTACTTCCAGGCTGAACTACTGTAACTCTTTACTATCAGGATGTCCCAATAATTCCCTAAAAAGCCTCCAGTTAATCCAAAATGCTGCAGCCAGAGTACTGACAGGAACTAGCAAGACAGATCACTGGCTCCCTGTAAAATTCAGAATAGAATTTAAAATCCTTCTCCTAACATACAAAGCCCTTAATGACAAGGCTCCATCGTATCTTAAAGACCTCGTAGAGCCTTGGCATGATGCTCTGAACTGAACCTAACTGAATCACAAAGTCAGTAATTGCACCCACCTTAAGGCTGTCCATGCGAGGCCTGGTCTCCATGGCAATGGCGGAGGCAGGGGGGAAGGAGAGCAGTGGAGGGGTGGAGGAGGAAGTGGGAGGAGGTGAGGAGGGATTGACAGGGAGGGAGTGGACAGTGATGGAGGACATGTTGTTGGTGTATTGGTGCTGCACTCTGCTGAGAGAGGAGTGCTCAGAACCAGATTGCAGGATCGGGACCATTGCCTGAGGACAAACAGGAAGGCCGATGCCATGGTATCAATCTGGGAGCTTAGCAAGAGGATCCCTAAAAATGAAGTGTGTTACTCCCTAACAGCTCCCTTTAGGTTCTCCAAAGAGGCTGCTCCTGATAAAACAGTCAATGGTCTTATATAGCACTTTTCTATGTAAGGAAGCACATCCAAAAATACTATACTATACTTTATACTACTAACACACACACACACACACACACACACACAGTTGACATCACCAGGGGGAAACCTGGGGTTGAGTGTCTGGACCAAGGGCACTTCAATATGTAGACGGGAGTATCTGGGGTTCAAACCAACAACCCTATGGTTAGGGGATGACCTACTACTCTACCTCCTGAGCCACAACCACCCTAATCCACAAACAATAATATGATCTCTTACCTTGTGTCCAGCTGATCGGCTCTGCAGGTCTGACACGTACTGAGCCGAGCAGGCGGGACTGCAGAACACCAGGCAGGATCCTGGTTGGGACTGACCCTCTTGTTTGAGCTCCTTGATGATGCTGACTCCGTTTCCCAGTAGCACCTTGCAGAAGCTGCAACACTGAGGTCTGGCTGCTGCTGAGCTGCCATTTTGGCTGTAGTCCATCCTGACACCTGGAGATGGAGGTCTCTGCTGCCTGCTGCCAGATGGACCCTGCACACCCACATGGAACAAAGAAAACATCAGAAGCAGATCCTGTTTAGTGGCATTATAGTTCTCACCTGAGTGGGCGGGGCTCCTTACCTGTGGCACTTGCACGCCAGCCAGCAGGGCCAGGGAGCTTTGATCGGGGTTGGCCATTTGACTCAGCTGGTAGTGGATGGGGACAGGGACTTTTAGCAGCTCTGCCACCGCCGCCATGACACCTGCAATGTTCTGGAAACACAGTGATGTCATTAGAGAGGAAAGAAAATGCAAGGCAGTTTTATTTAAATAGTATATTTTCTTACACAAAGGCCATTCACAGTCATTAACACAATGCATACAAATAGATAAAACATAACAAATTACATTAAAACATTAAAAGCAACAATTACATGACAGGACAACATAGCAACATGCAGATGTAGATACCTAGTACATTTAGTACAGCTGTGGCAGACTGGGGATTCTCGCGGCTCTCTGTATACTGTGCACACCTGTACTTCAGTCTTCCTAAGACTAACCTCTACTTTAACATCAGAGGCTAGCATACTTCCTTCTAGACATTTGAAATAACAGTATTTGTACAGACTGCTAAGCAGCACAATGAACTAGTCGTTGAGTGATGGAAATAAAACCAATAATAAAATCAAAGCAGATAAATTGCACAACTGGGGGGAATTAACATACATTAATTAAAGCAGTAGTCTTTAATTATAAAAGTGGCTCCAACTGGGGCAGATCTAAGTTCTAATGAGAGCTGGTTCCAGCTGTGGGGAGCATCATGGCCAAAAGCTCTCTAAAGAGCAAGTCATGACTGAACATCGTACATTTTAAAGATGTGTTAAGATTTTATAAAAATTTGGATAAATCATGTAAAAACTTGTCTAGAAATGTCTCCCTGCTGTACTAACCCCTCCACCTCACTCTTCTAACTTCAGGCCTTGCCCTCTGTGCCCACAGTCGTTATAATCCACACAGTACTTCTGATTTGAGGTTTTTAGACACATTTTTCAAACCAGTATGGCCCATTTCAAAGAGTGACCATGGAGGATCCCTGTGCAGGTACAAACTCAAGATGGAGCAGACCTGTTAGACCCAAGAGGCCACGTTCTGTAGCACAGAAAAAGTTTAACAAAGAACAAGTCAAAACCAGGGTTAACCTAGGTTTGGCATGTCAGAGATGGAGAGCACTAAAAGCATCCAAAGGACAAATATTTCACACAAATGTGGCTTTCTTCCTGCTAGACGTACTGTAGCTGGCTAATGTCTATATGTTGGCATCATTAGCAAGCTAATGTTAGCTTTTCAGTTTTGTACCTTTTGGGGGGGGTTTCTCTGTAATACTGTAAAGTCTAGACCAGATTATGTCAAGTGCCCTGAGGTGACTGTTGTTAGGAGGCCAAATCAGTTTGAGTAACAGCGACACCAAAAGCCACAAATTTGAATCTGTGTTGACTTCCAGACAGGAAGAGTTTACCTGAGTTGCAACAGGGTTCAGGGTTATCGCTATAGTAACCAGGTCTGTGTCAGAGCAGGAAGGAGGACACTGGTGGTCTGACTCTGACTTCACTTCCTGTTTCACTGCAGAGCCTGAAAACACACACAGACCCACACACGTCAACATCAGGTAGGAAACGTGCTATCCCACAGAGCAGATCACAACCATGACAACTGACCTTTTCCTGAGGCACAGGGCATGATGGGTAGTGTAGGTGAGGGGCAGGGCGACAGCGGCTCCAGCTTGACAAAGGTGAAGTCAGGGTACCTGCTAAGCTCAGTGTCAGCCATGCTCTCTGGGGATGACGACGGGACAAAGATGTCTGGGCTGTCACGCTCTGATGAATCCTGAACCCTGAGGGGGGTGCGGAAAGAAAACAAAACAAAACAAAACAACAACAACAACAACAAAAAAACACATAATGAAGTCTGGACAAAAAGAAGAAAAAGAAACACTGTTTATGTGGGCAGAATTTACCTGAGCTCCTCTTGGGTGTTGTGAGGTGGAGTCGGCAGGGAGGCAGGGACATCAATGTTCTTTGAGGCATGATTTAGACTCAGAAGCTCCTCCCTCTTCTGCTTAACACCTTTCACTGAAGTAAAAAACAAAACCAAGAAAACAAAAACAGCTACTGCATCTTTTTGGCTCTTTTGTTTTTTTTTTAAGGACACACAGCTGAATGTTTGTGAACAGCTTCCCACTCCCAAATTATCATTTTAATAACTGTCAAAATTGTTCTGCTCATGACTTTTGTAAATGTGAAAATTTTCAGCTTTACTGTTTTAAATAATTAATACATATGATTTGACAATGTAATCTTATTCCGTTTCTTTTATGTACAACAAACTCATATTGCACTCTAAGGGCTCTATCACAGGGATCTGGGAGTGGGATAGGTCTATGTCTGGCATCAACAACAGGATAAACTGGGACAAGGTTTGGTCGAATTGCATAAAAGACTCATGTAACCCCGATCACCAATTTATTCATTTTAAGTTCTGCCACAGGGTGTATGTGACACCCCAGCAGGTACCAGATGGGTCTGAGCCCCAGCCCAGACTGTGCATTTTGTTCTCTGGGCTCCTTGGTACACATGGTATGGGACTGTCCAGGTTCACTGCTTTTGGCAAAAGACAACACAAACTATCTCTACCCTGCCGAAAGCGAACTTCCCAATGGACCCAGCATTTCATCTGCTTTACGACTCTCCTGAACTTCTCCTTCCCAGTGTGACTCAAAGTATGGCTAGCAGGTCTGTCAGCAGCCAAAAAACATGTTGCTCAATCCTGGATCCTTTGACACAACTTGACAGCATGGTCATGATATAACGCATTATTGGAGATTCTATATCAAGTGCTTTCGGCTGCTAGGACAAATACAGGTGAGATCTGGATGGACATTATAAGCTCAGTAAGAGAGTTATTGCAGTCTCATGGACCCCCTTGACTGAGCTTTTTTTGAATGTTTGTTTTGAATATTTTACCTTGGATTTGTCAATCCATGCACAGGGAGTGATGGAAAGGGAAATACAAAAAAAAAAAAAAGAAAAGAAAAAGATGATGTAAACCCGAGGGTGGTTTTCAGTGCTGGGGTACACTTCAGTCACATGGAGGTCATGAGGACCAGTGTGAAATTAGGGGGATGATGAAATTTAGGAATCCTGAATAATTTTTTTCTGACTTTTGACCTGTAGTAGCATGAGAAGAATAAATCTTTTATTCATCTGGGACCCCAGGGTTCTTACTGTCCTGCTTGGCGAGCTCCTTCCTGACCAGCTCCTCTGTGGTGGCGAAGCCGTTCACCAGTTTCTGCCTGGCAACAGGTGGCGGCGTAGGAGGCAGGGAGGCCGGAGGTGTGGGGGGGTTGCTGAGGTTGTTCTGCTGGTAGGAAGAGGGGTGAGAAAAGGCATGTTAAATGAGTGAAGGCCTTAATTCAGCTGAAAAGTAGTACAGTGATCCCTCGCCATATCGCGGTTCGGCTATCGCGGACTCGATATATCGCGGGTTTTCAAATATATTATATGTAAAATATTATCGCGGGCCCCTCACAATACCGCGAAAAGAACATACGGAAGACGACAAGTGTTACAGTTAATATGACGGCGAAGAGGATGGAATTGGCATTAGCAGTTTGGATTAGCGATTGTCAGAAGAAGAACATAGCGTTGGATACAGTACTGTATAAGTATGTTGGGAGGGTATATAAGTATGTTGGGATGGTATATAATTATGTTAGGAGGTCTCCGGTGCCTGTCGTGGTGGCAATCCCCGAACCCGGTGGTGGACACCGGAAGTAAGGGCTGCCATCAAGCTGAAGAAGGAGTCCTTTCGAGCCTGGTTGGCTCGTGGGACTCCTGAGACAGCTGACGGGTACCGGCAGGCCAAGCGGGCTGCAGCCCAGGCGGTTGCAGAGGCAAAAACTCGGGTCTGGGAAGAGTTCGGTGAGGCCATGGAGAAGGACTATCGGTCGGCCTCGAAGAGATTCTGGCAAACCGTCCGGCGCCTCAGGAGGGGGAAGCAGTGCCCTGCCGAAACTGTTTACAGTGGGGGAGGGCAGCTGTTGACCTCAACTGGGGATATTATCGGACGGTGGAAGGAATACTTCGAGGATCTCCTCAATCCCGGCGCCATGTCTTCCGATGAGGAAGCAGAGGCTGAGGGCTCAGAGGTGGACTCGTCCATCACCCAAGCTGAAGTCACTGAGGTAGTTAAGAAGCTCCTCGGTGCCAAGGCACCGGGGGTGGATGAGATCCGCCCTGAGTACCTCAAGTCTCTGGATGTTGTTGGGCTGTCTTGGTTGACACGCCTCTGCAACGTCGCATGGCGGTCGGGGACAGTGCCTCTGGACTGGCAGACCGGGGTGGTGGTCCCTCTTTTTAAGAAGGGGGACCGGAGGGTGTGTTCCAACTATAGGGGGATCACACTCCTCAGCCTCCCCGGGAAAGTCTATGCCAGGGTACTGGAGAGGAGAATTCGACCGATAGTCGAACCTCGGATCCAGGAGGAACAATGCGGTTTTCGTCCTGGCCGTGGAACACTGGACCAGCTCTATACCCTCTTCAGGGTGGCGGAGGGTTCATGGGAGTTTGCCCAACCAGTCCACATGTGCTTCGTGCATCTGGAGAAGGCATTCGACCGTGTCCCTCGCAGCGCCCTGTGGGGGGTGCGCCGGGAGTACGGGGTCCGGGGCCCTTTGCTAAGGGC
>NW_018128235.1:645609-650671 GCF_001952655.1 Monopterus albus | reverse complement strand
ATAAGCGGAAGAAAATGGATGGATGGATGGATGGGTTTTTAATTGTTGGGAGGGTTTACAAAAGCTTAAATTTATAAAAATAAAAAAAGAGTAGGAAAAATTATGAAGAAAAAAAAACACCGTAGATTTTCATGCCCGACTTCGCGGATTTTCGCCTATCGCGGGGGTGTCTGGAACCTAACCCCCGCGATAGGTGAGGGATCACTGTACTGCAGTAGTACCTTGTAGATGAGCTGGGAGTAGTAGTCACTGACTCCATCCAGACAGGCGTTACCGAAGGAGCCCGTCAATCTGGAGTCTCGGCCCAGAGAGGAGCTGCCATATGGTGGGAACAGACTCAGGTCCACGCCCAGGACTGGCTCCATAAGGGGAAGCACTGACAGCTGATGGGGAAAGTAATCCATAATCAGCTATTAACATCTAAAACAAGGACCAGGACCAGAGAGGTGGTGGTGGTCTACCTGTCGGAGGTGTGTCACCAGTTGCTCAGAGGAGCAGGAGGGGTGGAGGGTCCTCTCCTCCTCCTCTCGCTTCCTCCTCTTGTATTTAGGAGGTGCTCGGTCCTTGTCAGGCTGAGCCACTCTCTTGCAGCGCTGAGTCTTCTTCCTGCTGGCGGAGGAGTCCATTGAGACCTGTGCAGAGACAACGTTAACCTCACTTTATGATCTGGTACAATAACATACTGATAATCCCAGAATAGAAGAACCTGTTCCTCACCGTGTTGCTGTGGAAGCCAATCCTGTCCTCTTCCTCCTCAAAATGGACGCTCTCACTGGACAGTTGACGGTGGGCAGCAGGCAGCAGTGGCGGCGTGCTGGCCATGGAGATCTTGTCCTTCAGCAGATGTCGTAGCAACTCCTTCCCCCCATCTCCTCCACCATGGTGAGGAGAGGGAGTGGAGAATCCCTCACTTTCCTCTGTCTTCACCATGCCTCCCCCACATGCTTCACCCTCCTCTTGCTCTTCCTGCAGAAGACATAAAAGCCATGAGATACTACAGTACTACTGTAACAAGGGCTCCTAAAGTATCACTGCAGATCACAAAGAACTCTGAACCTTGACACCCAGGTAAACTCCAGTCACAGGGCCTCTCTGGAAATCTATGCCCAGGATGGAAGCTCTCTGCTGGTTTGTGGAGCCTACTGACAGCTGCCTCTCTAGCTCTGACAATGGCGCTAGAGCGGACATGTCTGATTGGTCCATGCTGCCCCGAGTGGGCGTGGAGCAGGAAGTTTCAGAAATCACTGGAGTGGGTGGGGCTGTGATGTCATCTGAGTATGAGGACATAGGGGTTCTGGCTCCGCCTCCCCTCGCCACACTGGTGGTGACATCTCCATCCTTTTTCTTGATCCTCTTTTTCTTTGGTTTGTCATCAGGGATGATGTCAGAGTAGAGCTGAATAAGGGGGGCGGGGCCTCCAGAGAACAGGAGGGGCAAGGGGGTGGAGGGTGGGGAGGAGCACCTGTCCCTGAGTTGAGTGCCCTGTGGGGTCAGTGAGTCTTGGTCTTGTCTGAAGGTTGGAAGTAGCCACATTTGTGAGGGGCTCTTGCTCAGGCAGGGTCCTACCCTGCTCTGCTGGGTGAGCTCCAGGGAGCAAGGGTCCTGTGAAGCCCTGGTGGGGGCATGGCAGCCCTGTCTGGTGCTGCACTGGTTGTCTGGAGGCTGGGGGGGACTGGAGGAAGTCCTGGGGCAGCTCAGAGCTGAAGAAGGGCATCTGAGAGAGAGAGTCCCCATTAGAGTTTGGTGCAGGGCCTGCAGGACCTCTAGGTCCAGGTGTCTGCCTGACCTGAGCTCCTGACAGAGCTGCAGGTAACACTCCAGTCCCAGGAACCATAGATGTCCCCAGGAGGCCTTGTTGCTCCAGCTCCAACCTCTGCTGCAGAGCCCGCTGATGCTCCACCTGAGAACAGATGAACAGCTGAGTTTCTAATTCATGTCCTCTATAGACAAATGGCTAAGTTTCTACTTCTTGTTGTCTAAAGACAAACAGCAGAATTTCTACTTCCTGTTTTCTTTACCTCCTGCATGAGCTGAACTCGCTGCCGTTCTTGCTGCTCTCGCAGCCGCTCCCTTCTCTCTCGTTCCTGGAAGCCTTCGCTGAATGGGTTGTTGTCATCAAACTTCACCTGCGAGGTCAGGGAGATGGAGACAACGGGAGGATAAAAGCCATGGACGGTAGCAAATGTCCAAATGAAAGAGTCACAACCCCTGAGCTGAAATGAAAATTAGTCTCCAACTATTTTATGAATCCATCCGTTTCAGGAACTACATATTCCGTAGGTTTAAATAGGAACATTGGCAAAGTGTAAAACAATCAGGGGGGCTAGCTTTACTTGATTTTGTGTGCAAAACATTTTACAAAGACTGCACGCTTCCCAAAAATATCACTAATATTTGAGAAGTGTGATCAAGGAGATGCAGATTTACTGCGTTATGCTATCAAATACAAGAACTCTGAACTGCAATATTCACATTGTTATCAAAGAGTTTTAAAATACAATTAAAGCTGTTGGTTAAAACTGTGGGGTCTGACACTTCAGTCTTTATCAATATGCTAATTTCAGCCTCATGTACTTGGGAGTTCAGACTTAGTAAACTGAAACTTGGAGTTCAAACTCCTGAGGACTCAATACTCTGGATGCGCAGTTATAATACCAACATCCTTGCTGATAGGCTACTCTGAACGAGATGTAGCAGGGCGCTAATTAGAGCTAGCTTGATCCACAAGCAAGTACCCAAATCTCCAAAAGCAATTGTGCAAAATCCCAAATTGGCTTTACTTAAGGCTGTACCAGTTGAGCCACTGACGAGCATGCAGTGCATACTAGGAAACATGGCTGCACCAAGTCCGCACAACTCAGCTCCCAAAGCATCCTTGAAAAAATGGGCAGAGCAAAAACACTCCTGATTATGTACTGTACTTAACTGGATGCAAACTTTGAACTGGAACTATTTGAGCTGTGACTAATGACATTTCACAAGTCAGCCAGAAAACAAGTACAGAGAAGAACATAGATTAATTCAAGGCCTTCAAAATAATTCTGTGCACAACATCACTTCCTGTCCTGTGGCATCCTCAGTAAGAATAAACTCGTTCTTATGTTGTGAAACCAGAGGAGGACCACCTGTTCAACTCTGGGTCACAATGCTAAATGACCCCCTGATGTATCTTAAGCTACCAAAGGATCTGGAGACCTGGGATTTTTTATAGAGAGAGGACAGACTGTTCCTTGCAGAGATGGGTGTGGTACTATTACTTATTTTAGCTTTAGGTTTTTAGTCTTTTGTTTTGACACAGTTTGTAACATCTTTGGGTTTTGGACATTTGAAGATGTATTCTTTGATAAGCATTTCTGATCAACCAAACAATGAACTGATTAAAAGCAGAAAAGAATGTGTGTGAGATTCTGGATCTTTCCAAGAAAACCAGCACAGATTAAACCGCTCCAATCTTAATGTTTTCGGGTGTTACCTGAGGAGTAGGAGCCACTCCGTCTCCTGTGGTGCTGTTGGGACCCCCTGCATGTCCCCGGGGGCCCACAGGGAAGCTGGGCACCTGGGAGTGGGCATGCAGATGAGGGCTTCCTCTCTGCTCCGTCACCACTGGAGCCCTGCCCCCTGGTGTCCAATGAGAAGGGAGGTTTGGGATGTGGGCTGACGTGGGCACCATGGGCTGTGGAAGCAGGGTCTGGGGAATGGGGGTCGCTCCTGCAGGCATCATTGAGGGGCCAGCTGGTTGTTGCTGCTTGGTCTGATATTCCTCTATCAGCTCAGCGTGGTCCTTCTGCTGCTTCCGGATCTGCAAGAGAAACCAGACATCAGAACATAAAATCAACACAATGCCACTAAACAAAGGTGTGGCTGTGTACCTGCTCCAACTGCTTTTGCACTGCCCCCTGCTGCTCGGTGATGTAGCACAGCTGGGCAGCATCCTCCTCAGCGAAGGCCCGGCCAGCCTTCTTGGCCGTCCTCTGTTTGGCTGACAGTGCCTTCTTGGATTTGCGATGCGAGGTGAGCTGCTCCTCCAGGAGGCGCTGCTGCATCTGCAGGAGATGCTGTGTATCTCCTAGCCACTCCTCGTATTGATTCCGCTGGGATTCATCTGCAGACACACGACAGCTTTGTGTTTTCCTGGGCTGATTTGAAATCTTGCCTCAATCAAATGATTTGATGCCCCATCCACCCACCCCCACACAACTTGTGGCTACCAAGTGCATACAGTTTTTGGTGCTTTTTACAAGGGGCACAGCTAATGTTATTCTTGAATTTTCCAATCAGTGATGCCCTAGTTAGAGGTCTGTTTGTCAAGGGGTCATAGGTCATGTCACAGGATAATTAGATTAAATGATTGAAACTGTGCGTTTACTTTGGCATTTCAACCACTAAACACCAAAATTTAGCCCATTTTTTATTCCCGCACTATTAACATATACACACATACATTATTTTGTGTGTGGGTAAAAGGAGGAAATAAAAGGAAATAACTCGTGGTGTGGAGATGTATGGACTGCTTATAAGCACTGTTCGCCAGATGTAGAGTATTTATTGCTGAAATGCCGGCCCTATTATCTAGCAAGAGAGCACAGTGCTGTGTTTCTGGCTGCTGTGTATGTTAGCCCAAGAGCTAATTCCTCTGCAGCTCTCAGCATTTGAGTCCAGCTGTGTTTGATTATACTGATTGGACGTGATTAGGAAAGCCACACACCTGTCTATACAAGACCCTACAGCTCACAGTGCATGTCAGAGCAAATGAGAATCATGAGGTCAAAGGAACTGCCTGAAGAGCTCAGAGACAGAATTGTGGCAAGGCACAGATCTGGCCAAGGTTACAAAAAAAAATTTGCTGCACTTAAGGTTCCTAAGAGCACAGTGGCCTCCATAATCCTTAAATGGAAGATGTTTGGGACGACCAGAACCCTTCCTAGAGCTGGCCATCCGGCCAAACTGAGCTATCGGGGGAGAAGAGCCTTGGTGAGAGAGGTACAGAAGAACCCAAAGATGACTGTGGCTGAGCTCCAGAGATGCAGTCAGGAGATGGGAGAAAGTTGTAGAAAGTCAAAGA
>NW_018128235.1:634593-643207 GCF_001952655.1 Monopterus albus | reverse complement strand
GGACTGTTCACCTCCCTACCCTCTGGCCGGAGGTTCAGAAGTGTAAAATGCAGGACCACCAGACTGAAAAACTCTTTCTTTCCCTCTGCCATCAGACTCCTAAACAGCTGAGGAATTTATTACCAGGAATAGGTCATGTACTGACGACCTGTACTGTTTACATTCTCAGTTTGCACATGCATAACTGCACATTGACTGTTGACTGCTGCACATGCTGCTCCCATACATTCTCTTATTATATTCTTATATATTTTTATTAAATTGCTGCATTTGCTCCTTAAAGTGCCTTAGATTTTGTGTTACTTGTTTATCTACTTTATATTTCATTTGTATTTTGTGGCATTCATGTGGACGGCAAAGTAAGAATTTCATTGTACAGGGAAACACGTTTCCTAACTGTGCATATGACAAATAAACACTTTGACTTGACATACATAGATACTTTAAATGACTTTATTGGGGGCTAATTTTCTGATACTCACTGAGAAAGCCAGGGCCAAAGCTAGGGGGGCTGGGTCGCACCAGCTGAGGGTTCAACTTCTCATCCTGACAGGAAGAGAAGACAGTGCTGTTTTTCCTGGAAACATTACAGTGTCTAGTATCATTATCACTGGTTGTACACACCTCCCCCACTAGCTGTGGGGCCTGAGGAGGTACCTCTGAACCCGGGGCCCCTGGAGCTTGTTGGAACCTGAAACACAAACAAAACACAATGAAAACCAAAATAAGTGGTTTTGTTTTTTGTCTCATTGCTGCAATAAACCATGATTTTGACTTTTGGGGCATTTTTCAAATATTGGACATTTATTTATATAAAAAATATTTCTAATGACATTTATTTGTTATGAACAAGTTGCTAATATGTTTGAGACCATTATTTATTTAAGACACCTGAGTTTTGTTTACTGAGCATGTTGTTTCACATGTAAATGTGTAGGCAGCACTACCATAAATGATATACTCATGTTAACACTTTGTTAGCACTTAGCCAGTTACTACATAGAGCTTCAGATAGCATGGGTAGCTCATTAACATGGCTCTAGATAGCTGAAAAAAAAAACTCTAGATATTTACTGTGACCACATTTTAGTAAAGTTTGCATGTTAAACAACAGCATCCACACTTTGTTTTTGAGCCTTCATGGAAGTTTACTGTGGGCTGACACATACCTGTCTCTATTTGAGCCTCAGCTGTCTTAATGCTAAGCAAAATTTACATTATATGACAATAGTCAAATTTTACAATTCGACTCGATCAGTTGTCATTTGATGCGCTTTGTGAGCAGGGTCTCCAGCATCCGATTAATCACCTGAACGAGTGACAATCTGGCGCTCGGATGACTGGATGGATTTCTGGCAGGTCAGAAATTTCAGTTGACTGGGGGGCGCTAGTGAGATGCCTCGTGAATAGACGTATTTTCCAGAGCTCCTCGGGACACAAAAATTCTACTTAAAAAAAAAAAAGCTCTCTACCATATTACTACCTCCGCTTATGCCCTACAATAAGTTGCTCACACCTTTTCTGCATTTTTTCATCAGTAATCTGAAAATGGCAAGTAAACGCAATGGAAAGGTCCTCGCCAGTTAGCCGAAGCTGCTAAAACTAAAGCTAGCCAGGAGGAAAAAACAAAAACAAAACAAAACACCTGACACGAGCCCTGATGAAGACGAAGATGACATACCACTCATGCGATATGCTGTTCATGGTCTTTGGCTTGTTTTTGCATATCGGCAATATGGAGACTTCACTCGCTGAGTTGCGGCAAGAGAACAAGAAGAATGAAGGTAACGAAGGTTTGGGGAAGCAATGGGTGGGGTTAGTGATTGTTCTTGGGTTCACTGTTAGTGTGTCCTTCTTTTCTCGTTTGTTCTCGACTACCAGACCAACTTTTGAACTTGGCATACATTTGGTTGCAACTGTACCTCGTTTAATATCTTTACCTATTAAGATGCACTAATAAACACCATTCTTGACTCTTTGTCCTTGGTCTCATGGAATGTTCAGGGATTAGGTCACCCAGTTAAGCGTGGTAAGGTTTTTTCACATTTGAAATCATTAAAAGCCGATATGTTTTGACAAGAAATACACATTAAAGCCATACACCACAGGAAACTCAGAGCCAATTGGATCTCCCAGGTGTATCACTCACCATTTACGTCTAAGGCTAGAGGTGTTGCAATTCTTTTTTTTGAAAGTCTGTGCCATTTGGTTTTCAGTCTTCTACAACTGACCCCAATGGTAGGTTTGTTATAGTAAATGTTATTACCAACTCATTCCGAGTGACATTAGTCAATCTATACGGTCCAAACTCTGATGACCCTGCATTTTTTCGTAAAATATTTGATATAATACCAGACGACAATTCAAGTCACATAATAATAGGGGGTGATTTTAACTGTCTAACTGTTATCTTAATCCATACCCGGAAAGGCTTTCCACGAGCTCCACCACCTAACATTCTTGCAGTGCAAACTCTAAATAATTTAATCAAAACAAAGGGAGCTGATTACTCATTCTACTACTCTACGACGTACACAGGTCTTACACATGGATTGATTACTTTCTAGTTGATTCCAGACCGAACGGAAAATGGACTGTATTTATATAGCGCATTTTTACACAGTGTGTTGCACTGGCCAAAGCGCTTTACAGGAGATGATACACCATTCACACACCGATGACGACAGGCTGCCACACAACGGCGCTAGTCAAGCCACTGGGAGCAATTCGTGGTTCAGTGTCTTGCTCAGGGAGTCGAACCACCAACTTGCTGGTCAGGAGACCACTGCCCTACCTCGTGAGCCACAGCCACCCCAATAGACTAATACTGACAACAGTAAGTACCACAACATGGTAATATCATATCATAGCCCGGTTAGTCTAAACCTCAACCTAACCCTTCCCAAACGGTCATATAGCTGGCGCTTTAACCCTTTGCTATTTACTGACCAAACCTTTAAAAAAACATATCACTAACCAAATTTCTATATTCCTGGAGACCAATGACAATGGTAAGGTCAATGATTCAACTTTGTGGGAGAGTCTTAAAGTGTATGTCAGAGGACAAGTGATTTCCTATGCGCTGTCGACTGGAAGAGACTGAAAGGGACTTAAAAAACGTAGATCAGGTTTATAAAAACACTCGACTTCAATCTGACCATAACAATATTCTAAAGTTACAATAAGAATATAACACTGGGGGAACAGGTTGGTAAAATGTTACTTTAACTCAAACAAACGTTTCGAATTCAGTGAAAAACCCTTACAAACTGCTGGCCAGGCAATTAAAAGGAGAACAGACTAAGAGAGCCATTTATAAAATCAAGTCTAGAACAGAAGCAATGTTAACAGAACGGCAAGATATCAAGGAATGATTCAGAGATTTCTACTGTGACACTTATTCTTGATGCGCCCTACAGGGATTATTTAGACTCAGATTTTACCCTGCATGAACTACAAGAGTCTATAAAATAATTTCCCACTGGAAAGGCCCCTGGCCCAGACAGGTATGGCCCAGAGTTTACAAGGCTTTTGGGCATCTGCTCACACCTCTGTTACTGAGAATGATCTGTCAGACCCTCTCAAGCAAAATACTTCCATCTTCTTCGGCGAGGCCAATGTCTGCGTCCTCCTAAAAAAGGGTAAGGATGACACAGACCGAGACAATCTACAGGCCTATTGCCTTGTTGAATTATGATCTTAAAATAATAACATAGGTTCTGGCCACAAGGCTGGGTAGGAGTATAGCAAATATCAGTCATCCTGACCAAACGCGTTTTGTGCCGAGGCGATATTATTTTTGTTATATATGTAAAATTCTTATCCGGTATGCGGACCATAGTAAAGGAGATAGTAAAGCACACCCAGACATCAAGGGCATCGGATTGGGCTATATTGTCTCTAGATGCACACAAGGCCTTTGACATGATTGAATGGCCATACCTCACTGTAACACTGAAAAAATTTGGCTTCAGTAAGACGTTTATTGAATGGGTCAGAATTTTGTACACAAATCCCAAAATCTTCCATTCTTACAAATAGGAACAGATCTAAACCATTTGTCTTGCAATGGGGAGTGCGACGGGGGACCCATTGTCTCCACTGTTTGACATTGCACTTGAACCCTTAGCTGTAGGGATCAGAGCACACCCAGACATCAAGGGCATCGGATTGGGCAGTATTGAGACCTGTGTGACATTGTATGCTGATGATCTTTTAATTTGTTTAGCCGACCCCGAAGCGTCCATTCCCGTCCTTTTGGATTATATTAACTCTTTCGGTAGCATCTCTGGTTACACAATAAACTGGACAAGAAGTGAATTTCTACCCTTGGAGGATAATCTTCCTGTAGAATTTCTATAAAACTTTCCTTTCAGAGTAGCGACTGATGACTTTACCTGCCTGGGGCTAAAGTTGACAAAGAATCGAAAACACCTTTTTAAGGCTAACTTTGCTGAGGCGGTGGAAAAGCTTAAAGCCAATATTGAGGCCTGGAGGACACTGCCCCTATCAATGATTGGATGGGTAAATGCAATCAAAATGGTTACTTTGCCCAGATTTTTGTACCTTTTTCAAAAATCTACCCATTTACTTAAGTGCATCCTTCTTTAAAAAACTTGATTCTATTATATTGCCCTTTGTGTGCGGCTACAAAGCACACAGAATATCCAAAGCCCATGTACATAAATCAGCAGAAGAGGGCAGCCTCGGTCTCCCACTATTGAAACATTACTACTGGGCAGCTAACTCCAGAGCTCTCACCTATTGGAATCATGGAGACTCATCAGAGGAGAGACAAGAGAGCATTCCCTCTTGGTTACAACTTGAAACATCATCTGTTGATAATGCCTCTCTTTGCACATGGGCGTTTTTCCTTTCCCACTCTGGATAAATCAACTCACAGACAAATTTTGTGTTAAGGAATTCACTGCGAATTTTATGACAGATTAAAGTAGCCAATAGGATTCCTAGAGCCTCTACCTATACTCCTATCGGTCAAAACCCCTTATTCAAATCTGGGCAGCTCAATGGAACGTTCGCAATCTGGAGGAGGAAAGGTATTACAACTTTGTCAAATATGTATATTGATGGGTACTTTGCATCGTTTGCTCAATTATGTAACAAGTATGATATCCCAAATTCACATTTCTTTCGCTACCTTCAAATAAGGGATTTTGTAAAACACAGGTTTGAGCATTTTGAATCTCTTCCATCCTCCCACCCATTCTATGACAACTTATTGCTTGCTCCTGACTCCAAACATTTCATTTCAAAATTTGTAGACTGCTTCACTGCTAATGTTGCTTTTGTCGACGAAAATTATGACTAAATATCGTCGTCAACAAACCTTTATCACGAGACAAAAAACGAGATGAGACAACGTAAATGCTGGTCGTGTGCCGATGACTATAATTAAATGTATAATGCAATATTGTTCACAACAAAAAAAAAAACAAGACAAAGTGGTTTACAAAAAAACTATGCTAAAATGTCTCTTCATTTTCGTTGACCAAAACGAGACGAAACGAAATGTTATAACGTTATTTTGTCTCGTTTAGTTGCGTTATTATTATTTTGCAGTAGTTCTGTTTCCTGTGTCTCGCTTCAGGGGCTGCATCAGGCCGCACTGCGCAGACAGAGGCGACGTCACTTCCTTAAGCCCCACTCGCGGCATTATTTAGAAGATGACAACAAAGTTAAGTCTGACACAGAGACCGATGGCCGGCCAGCCGGGGTTCATCTTTTGAGAGAAAAAGAAGAAACGACATTTGGAAAAACTTTCATTACATAGAAGTAGAAAAAAAAACGGAATGTGTTGTGGAAAAAGATTGGGAGAAATGCGGCCACAAAATGTGTGTTGGATGTATTCTTGAGTCTATAAGGTAACAATAATATAATAAGATAACCTTATTTGAAATGGGTTTGGCTAAAAGAACATTTTGGTTTCGTCTATATTACTAGGTACTTGTACTATATTGACTGGGTTAAATAGAATTGCATTACTAAAAAGAGACTAAAACTAGACTAAATGTCAGTTTTTGTCGACTAAAACGACTAAATGTCATCAGTTTTCGTCAACTAAAACTAGATGAAAATAGTCATGGATAATTCTGACTAAAATAACACTAAAATGCTCAGACTTTTAGTTGACTAAAACTTGACTAGACTAAAAAGAGTATGAATGTGACTAAAACTAATAACTAAAATGACAGCTTCACATAAAGACTAGACTAAAACTAAAATTAAAACAGGCCGCCAAAAACAAACAGCAGCTTTGAACATTGGCTAAACTAAGTGGTGTCTGTGACACAAATGGAATGCTTTCACCTGGAAAGGTCTGGCAAACAAAATGGACATGAGAGAATCTGGGGGCCCTTCTTGACTCAGTGCCACATCACCCAAAACCCATAATGACCAGGGCACTATACACTGACATTAAAATATTATAGTGCTGTGAATGTGCAATTAGAACATGATTATTATGGGTCGGTTGCACGTAACAATCACATTGTCTGGCAGCCTTTTGCTATTGCTTTTGTTTGTCCTTCTTATCTTTAGTGTAGTGTTCTTTTTGTTTGTGAACTGAAAAATTTAAAAACTCAAACATAATAATAATAAAAAATTTCAGTTGGCCGTGATATAGCATGTGAGCAGGTCCAGAGTCCAAATTCTCGCAGTTACTTGTAAGTTAGATCAGTGTACTTGCACAAGTACAAAAGCAACAACATGGCATAGACAAGATATCATATTTTGTAAATGAAAACAGTTGAGACAAGACAAATTGAGCTCTGGTAACAACACGCTGTACGATACGTCACCAGAACAGTGTCACAACAAATACCAAAAGGAGAAACACTAATGTCAATTTTCTTTTTGTTTACACGGCTTTGATGTGCCAGCCATCTAGTTCAATTTACTGGAATTGTTAATGAACATGTCTGTTTGGGTTCAATATTCACATCAAGCCCCACTGAGCAGAGAAATTGTGAAGTCAGGCCGATGTAAATGTAGTGTGAACTAACATCATAGACAATATGCCAGCAAAAGACAACTGAGGGAAACATGAATGCAATTAAAAGAATTGGGATGTCCTCATAGATGCCAGCACTCACACACCTCTAGGCTCTTATTTTGAAAGCAGTCTGATCAGTTCTCAGGAGCGCCACATGAGCACTCAGAGGTCAGAAGGCGTACCTGTTGATGACCATGGGGTTCAGGCTCAGTGTGCCTTGGGCCATCACTTTGTTGATGCCCTTCAGAGCCACCATCTTGGCGTTCATGATGGGGTCGGAAATGGAGTCAAAGTCTGCAGAAACAACACGGTCACTCATCAAATTAAAAGCATCAACAACAGATCTATCAAACACCAAGCCTGTTTGAGTTCAGGTCTTACCCATGTTGGGGAACACAGGGTCTGAGCTGGACTGCTGCCTGATCAGGGCCTGCATTTGCTTCTGCTGCTGCTGCTCCTGCCTCTCCTGGTCCAGGAGGTCTTGCAAGAGAAGCGGCTGCTCTTCTAGGAGCAATGGCCTGGGCTTGTTCTGGGAGAATGCAGCCTGGCTCTGGGTCTGGGCGGAGGGACCTAGGTGCTGAGGTTGGGTCTGCGGATTGAGGAGGAGGAAACGAGGCTGTGGAGGTTGGAGGGACAGTGCAGAGAGGCCTTGAGGAGTCAGACTCCGGTGAGGAGACACTGGCACACCCTGGGGATGAGGTGAAAAGCGTGCAGAGGGGGAGGATCCAAAGGGTCTGTGCTGCTGCTGGAAAACCGACAGTTGCCCTGGAGACAGGAAGAGAATACAGAGAAGAATTTCTGGCCAAACTTCAGCTGCAAATCAATCAATCAATCTACTGGCTAGAAACATTTATCAGTAACCATAAAATACAGTTTGTGGCTCTGTTCACCTCCAGCCATAGGGGGGAGAACCCTGGGAGCCATGCCTGATGACGGAGCCTGTTCCTGGGCCTGGATAGCCATGTCTTGCCCCTTCTCCTGTAGGAGATGACCATGTTATTGATTAGAATAACTCCTATTTGATCATTGTTCGCTACTGATTAGTAGCAATGATCCACTCTCACCCTGGGGTGGAGGGCTGCCTCAGGCCCTGGAGGTCCAAGGGGTCTGACAGTCACAACTCCAGGTTGTGGTGCTGCAGCTGCTCTGTCTCTAGCTTCAGTCTTGACCCTGTCCTTTGCTTCCTGTTTCAACTGACCTACTGGGTGGGACTGATCGTCAGTCTTCCTGGACCCACTGGCTCCATCCCTCCTCTCCCCACCTCCCTCCTTCTCCTCCCCTGGCTCCCCCAGGTCCAGTTCCTCATTGTCCTCCAGGTTAAGCTCAGGGTCGGTATAGGCGATGAGGTCAAACTTCCCTAACAGCAGGAAGTCATCCAGGTGGAGGTCGTTGGGACCCAAATCCAGGTCTTCTTTACCTGAAATAAAGACCCAGAAGCAGGTAAGATGTGGGACGAACTGAAGCAGATTCTTGCAGTTTGTGACTGTGCATTGTGTTCGTACCATCTTCAGGGTCCAAGTTAAGGTTGAGATCAACCAGATCTTTCACCTCCACATCTTCCAGGTCCTTCACAGCTGAGTCCTCAGTCTCCAGGTGCTCCTC
>NW_018128235.1:633088-634512 GCF_001952655.1 Monopterus albus | reverse complement strand
TCGGGGGGGGGGGGCAGCCTCAGGCGACTTTCGGGGGTGCGGTGTCGGAGCTCAATATAAGGCTGTCCCATGATGCTGTGCTGCTGGATGGGGAGGGAGCGGGGGAGGAAGGGCTGGGGAAGACCTAGGGGGAACAAACATGGTCACAAGCAGGTCACTTTTCCTAACAAATGACTAATCAATAACAACATCCCAACCTGGCATCACATGCAGGGGGGTGCCGACAGAGGGGACAGGTCGTATTCCAGTGAACTCCCCAGGTGCTGGCCTCCGCAACTGGACAGGGACTCCCTCTACGATGGCAAGCCCAGTGCTGGGCAATGAACCCTGTGGAGGGCGAAGAAAGGTGTCCTGGAGACCAGCTGGTGATCCTGGAGATCTGGTAAACCTGGAGAGAGAAAGCAAGAAGACATGAGTAACCAAGACTACATGACCAGACTGGGTTAAGGACTGGG
The DNA here is from genome assembly GCF_001952655.1 of Monopterus albus. Taxonomy (NCBI): domain Eukaryota; kingdom Metazoa; phylum Chordata; class Actinopteri; order Synbranchiformes; family Synbranchidae; genus Monopterus; species Monopterus albus. Next base: position 634,057 of record NW_018128235.1, on the reverse strand, counting down.
ATTTGCTGTGATGGCTCACCTCAGGACTGGTCCTTGGACTCTGACCTCTCTGGGGAGGCTCTGCCTGGGGAAGGAAGCCACACTGTGGGTGAAACCTCCAGGGAATCTTGGGACAGGGGCCTCCACTGGTCCCCCTGCTGGTCTTAAGGTCCCAGGGTAGGGGGGTGGGGGACGTCCAAACAAATCTGTTTTATGAGGTGGGGTGGTGGAGGTGCAAGAGGACGTGTCCTCCTGGGGCCAGTGATGGGGAACCCCTGAAACTGGGGCGGGGCTGGGTGGAGCAGCCGGGGGTCCAGAGGCCTGTTCATGCTGCCGAAGTTTCTGCTGTTGCTGCCTAAGGATGAGCTGCCGGAGCCGCTGACGCTGCACAAGGACAGAAGGTAACAGAACTTAGTGTAACACAGTACATGTCAGCAGGACACAGTAGAATGCAGCATGATGTAGCAGTACTCAGTAGTACACCTACCTGTTGGAGCTTCTCTTCCGAGTCCCCAAGCTGGGATTGCGTGCTGACTGGTCCATCTAGAGAAGTCACGCCTAGTGCTGCTATCTCATTGGCCACCGTTTTATCTGTCTGGGTGGGGTCCGGGGTCATGTGGCCCTCCTCTGACGTCCTGGGATGCTTTGGGGCCTGGCTACCGGGAATTCTAGGAAATGAGTCCTGTTGTTGCCCAGGAGACTGAGAAAGTAAACAAAAACACCAACACACCTCAAACTACAGTACAGATAAAGTACATCATAGGGTTACGTAGATTGTTTATATTGTAAATATAGTAAACGTGAATCCACTGTGTACTCGCATGCAACTTTATTAGCAGCTTCCTCATAACATTGCGCCAACAACATAACATGAGTATAACATCAAAGTCTCTAGTAACATCCTCTCTGCCCCATAAATAAATTATAAAAAAAAATTCACGTGGAAAAATAAATAAATGACAAGAACCAGCAATTCCACATTTCTTTCTC
>NW_018128235.1:614794-629378 GCF_001952655.1 Monopterus albus | reverse complement strand
CCCAGATTATTTCTGAATACAGTAAGTGTCTTTAGATCCTGTGTTTTGTGACTGGAATCTGGATTTATCTCTCTTTCTGCCCAGTGAAACTCACCTGTCTGAGCTTCCACTCCTGCTCCTGCTCCGACTCTTTAGGCCTCAACGGATCCTTGAACGCTGCCTCTGTCTCCATGGTTACGGGCTCATAAGGTACCGGCGGCAGCGATGGCTGCTGTTGCAGCTGTTGTGAGGGTGGGTGACGTCTGAGCGGCTCACTGGACAGCTGTGTCTTGTTGATGCGCTGAGTTGCGCGGTTGTCCCGAGCTTTTTGCTGCAGTGAAGAGAAACCAATGACCGATGACTTCGCTAAAATGTATGTTACTGTAGCTTATTAGCTTCAATACTTCTTATTATTATTTTTATCAAAGATCCGTTGTCAGTGCATAAACTCCAGTCACCTAGCAGTTATCTCTCCAGCTACAGCAGGCACCAGCATATCAGCGGTTGGTTAGCTTTCTGTACGCTAACCCAACAAAAACATGAAACCAAATTTCATATGTTGTGTGGATAGCTGTATATTACAACATGTTGTGTTGTTAGCCTGTCTGTAACCACAATGATGTGAAACAAATTTATGTTATTGGTCTGTATCCTAGCCTAGCCTGAATAAAATAACGTTCTTAGCGTTAGCTTGTAGACACTCACCACATAGGGCGCTCGGTCCTGAGAACTGGCCTTCCTCCACAGTTTGGCAATCTGCTTCACTCGTGTTGACCAGTCTGACAAAAGACAGTCTTGTTACATATGTACTCTGGTACTACTGGTACATGAATGCTTGTTTAGTTTTACTTGTGATATTTTGACTACACAAAACAGAGAATACTTTTGTGTTTCTGTGTGTAATGGTGAGTACCAGGGTACTGCTCCCTGAGCTGGGGATACTTGGTGTTGCAGTACAGCACTGGGGCGACCGTTGCCATGGTTCCCAGCATCTCTTCTTTCTCCCACTTTAGCATCCCTCTCTGAGTTGTTGACAGTGCATCCTGCTCACCCTCTGCCACTGCTGCCTGACTGGCCGGCACAGGGGTGGGACCCTCAGGGACGGGCGTCCTACTGAAGCCCACTGGAGCCTGGACACCACTGGGCATCGTGGGAGCAGCTCGCGTCAGGCCATTGGTCAGCGGGAGGTAAGGGAATGCTACAGCTGCTCAGGAACAGTTTTAATTATCAATACATCTGATCAGCGCTTGACTGATCAACATAAATATGTGTCAGCAACAGTACAGTACTGCAAGCACCAACAAGTTACGAAAATAACTTGTAAATAATTTGTAACCGAAAATAACAGACATTACCATTTGTTTTTAGCTGAAATATGGCTGGGAAAATTCTTTCATTTGACTGAAAGTCACAATGAGCAAAACAGTGCAGGTGCATGTTGAAATATTTTAACTAATCATCTTGTAATGACTGTTATTTCAGTTCTACTTCCTGAGTGTGAATTATCATATGCAGTAAAAGACAACAATATGCAGGCACTGTAAAATTGGTGCTAAGGTAGAGTAGGCCACGTTAGCAGCATGGCTAACCAAAACACAACAAAAACTCACGGGATGGAAATGTGAATGAAGCCACTCATGTCGACTTGGCACAATGTGGCCATATCGTACACATCTATGACTGTCCGCCCACAAACCCCTTCCCCCTTACCCCCCCCCATGCAGCTCCATGAGTTAAAACACAGCAAAGAGTTGTATTTTTGCTGGACCACTGATATTGCGAGATGGCTTTTTCCTCAACAAGAAATATTGACACATATTAATATCATGACATCTCATGACATCCCTGTCCATGATTTCCAGTCTGTAATTCTTCAACATGCTGTCAGCAACTGCATAGCAAGATGTGTTGAGTACAGCGTCAGCTGTCTTTCATCCACCACACTGATCCTTCCTTTTTCCCCATCAACACCATAGCAACTACTGGTCTTTGTAGTAACTTTAAGCTAGGGTATATCACCCTCAGTTCTCTAATCTATCAAAATGCAAGACAGCCTTTTCCATCACTGTAAAAAAAAAAAAAATTCAGGCCGTGCGCCACATGGCTGAGTGGTTATGGTGCACGATATATCCCCTTGGGTTCATGACGTCAGCGACTCAACTCTGACCATTGACAGCCCTGTGACCAAGTCTATCTCTGCTGTTTGCTGTCTGCCTCTCTGAAATTACTTAATAAAATTAAATAAAATAGGTAAATAAAAATAGAGGCCAAAAGGCCCAAAATAAACCTTTAAAAAAAATCTGTCAATGACAGAAAATATAAACATAACCTCAGGCTGGAAACATTCGTCTTTAGGTGGAGAAGTTAGCATTTTTCTGCATACCTGTGTGCTGTGTGTGCGTCTTGCTCCCAGGAGCAGTGGCGTGTTGGTATCGGCTCTCTACTGATTGGCTGTTATTGCCTCCATCTGGACTGAGGACAGCTGTGAACACCTCCTCCACATCTTTTCCCTCCAGCTCTGCTTGCACACACAAACACACACGTTATAAGTCAGCCACTCAATGGAAAAACTGTTGAGGTGGGTGTGTCAAGTCACCTGGAATTTTGTAGAGTTTGCCGAGGATGGCGCCTGAAACACAGTGACACACTTCTGATCGTGAAATGTTCATCTCAGGTGGGAATATTTTTGCAAAGGTATATATTTTGATGCCAATACTACAAATCCTAAACTTTCAAACTCAAATTCACCATCTGTGACCATCTTGTCAAGCTCAGGACTCAAGATGGCATCCAGAGGCTCCTCCTGGACTGCTTTCTGGCCTCGTCCACCGCTGTCTGTGGTGTCAGAAGAAGTCAAGATGGGGTCATTGGCCACAGAGCTGATGTCCAGGCAAGCTGAAAAAGCAGCAGCAGCAGTCAGTGTTATCAGCAGGAGAAAAAGAAGCAGCACTTGATGTTATTGGAAGGAGAAGAGGAAGCAGTCTGTTTTCAGGAGGAGAAGAAGAAATTGTATAATAGAATAAAAGACAGCTAAATTAGCTACCAGCTAAATCAGCATTGTTCATGTTCCAAACTATAAACAAATACAGGATAAAACTGGTGTCCAAGCTGCAGCCTACATTATATTGATTGTTACTTTTAAAAGTTTATATCTGCTTACAGAAGCGATACCTTTCAGTTCCATTCAATTCAAATAGCGCAATTCACAACAATTGGCTCAGGACACTTTACATTATCAGGTAACAAATCCCCCTTGAGCAAGGGAGGGGGCTGCTAGCGTGTTTCTGGTAAAACAGTGATTAAGTAAAATACACTATACTCTGTACTGCACAGTGGTTGAAGTACAAGAACTTCAAGTGCAACAGTTCTACAGGCAGGAAGAGAGATCAGAGTTTAGGAGACTCTAGAAGAGGAGGAGGTCAGCCTGTGGAGTCTTACCAAAGGGAGATGGTGAGCACTCCACCTGGAACTGACCTGAAAATAAATACGCACGATTACTGTTTGAAATCCCCAATCATGAACCAGATAGAGTCTGAAGCAACGAATCACAAACCAGGGACAATCTGTAGCAATCAATCAGGATCCAGAGCGACAATCTGAAGCAATCAATCAGAATCCAGAGAAACAGTCTGAAGCAACCAATCACAAACCAGGGGACCATCAGAAGCAACAAAATCAAAATCCACAGACAGTCTACAGTGACCAATCAAAAACGAAACTTAAAAAGTATTTTAAACTACATCAGCACTGCAGCCTGCCAGGAAAAGTGAGGCCCGTCTTCTTCTTCGTTGGTGGTATTAGTTGTCTGACAGCGAAACAGCAGTTAGTTCTGTTACCAATACCACAACAGGCCTTTTCTCTGTTTTGTAAAAAGTCTCACTTGTCTATTTTATACCAGGACACATTTTACTCTGGCCTTTCCCAGAATGCTTTTCACCCCAACCAGGTAGTTGAAAGAAAGGAGTAAAGAGTGGTGACAGGTGAGAGTGTACCTGCATGTTCTGTGGCCAGAATGTGAGGGTCAGTGCTGAGAACGTTGCACAGATCCATGAGAACATCGTCTGACATGGCTGCATGGTCACACACACGTCATGACGACACACACACACACACACACACACACACACACACACACACACACACACACATGACAACAAGCTCATGTGGAAAAAAACATGTGGAAAAAATAAAAATCATAAAAACAAACAAAAAAAAAAAAAAAAACTCACGCAGCGTTCCCTGCTTCCTGCTGGAGCTGGTTACAGTGGCACCACCTCCTGGTTGGCTGCTACCTGCAGTCATCTCATGCTGCGCCCTCCTGTCTGCCTGCCGGCTCCGATCCAGAAGGTCTCGGCCGAAGAAAGCCTCCTGGAAAAGGGGGGCGTGCCACTCAGAAGGCTGCAATTAACTGAGGTGTGTTTGCATGTGCACGTATGTGTGTGCACGCATACATTACCTGTAGATATGATGGGAAAGCCTCCTCCAGCTTCGTCTTTTTCTTCCTGTACCTCTTCTTGACCTGGTCGCTCTGGGGCACCATCTCCATGGTGACATCAGCTTCCAATGAGCCTGAAATACAACACAAAAAATATAATAAAGTGACGTTTCGGCATTATGAGTATTATTGTATTCTCTGCTTTTCAAGACATTATCTGTGTTACTAGATTTTTGTGTGTAACAAGATATTTGTGTTGCAAAACACATTCTTAAATGTTTGTGCATTATTACGAAATCATTTCTACATTATCATGGGGAGATTTTTCTGTTACAAGGACATTTCTATGGTATAAGATGTTTCTACGAATAAATTAGAATATCGTGGAAAAGTCCATTTATTTCGGTAATTCAACTCAAATAGTGAAACTCGTGTATTATATACATTCAGTACACACAGACTGAAGTAGTTTAAGCCGTTGGGTCTTTTAATTGTGATAACAAAAACCCACCAATTCACTATCTCAATAAATTAGAATACCTCATGAGACCTATAAAAAAGCATTTTTAGTGAATTGCTGGCCTTCTGGAAAGTATGTTCTTTTATTGTATATGTACTCAATATTTGGTAGGGGCTCCTTTTGCTTTAATTACTGCCTCAATTCGGCATTACATGGAGGTGATCAGTCTGTGGCACTGCTGAGGTGGTATGAAGCCCAGGTTTCTTTGACAGTGGCCTTCAGCTCATCTGCATTATTTTGTTTCTCATTTTCCTCTTGATGATACCCCATAGATTCTCTATGGGGTTCAGGTCTGGTGAGTTTTCTGGCCAGTCAAGCACACCAACATCATGGTCATTTAACCAACTTTTGGTGTTTTTGGCAGTGTGGGCAGTCACCAAATCCTGCTGGAAAATGAAATCAGCATTTTTAAAAAGCTGGTCAGCAGAAGGAAGCATAAAGTTCTCTAAAATGTTTTGGTAAACGGGTGCAGTGACTGTGGTTTGCAAAAAACACAGTGGACCAATGCCAACAGATGACATTGCACCCCAAATCATCACAGACTGTGGAAACTTAACACTGGACTTCAAGCAACTTGGGCTATGAGCTTCTCCACCCTTCCTCCAGACTCTAGGACCTTGGTTTCCAAATGAAATACAAAACTTGCTCTCATCTGAAAAGAGGACTTTGGACCACTGGGCAACAGTCCAGTTCTTCTTCGCCTTAGCCCAGCTAAGACGCCTCTGCCATTGTCTGTGGTTCAGGAGTGGTTTGACAAGAGGAATACAACAACTGTAGCCAAATTCCTTGACATGGCGGTGTGTGGTGGCCCTTGATGCCTTGACCCCAGCCTCAGTCCATTCCTTGTGAAGTTCACCCACATTCTTGAATCAATTTTGCTTGAGAAGCCTCTCAAGGCTGCGGTTCTCTCGGTTGGTTGTGCATCTTTTTCCTACCACTCAACTTTCTGTTAACATGCTTGGATACAGCACTCTGAACAGCCAGTTTCTTTGGCAATGTTTGTGGCTTATCCTCCTTGTGAAGGGTGTCAATGATTGTCTTCTGGACAACTGTCAGATCAGCAGTCTTCCCCATGATTGTGTAGCCTAGTAAAACAAACTGAGTGACCATTTTGAAGGCTCAGGACACCTTTGCAGGCGTTTTGCGTTGACTAGCTGAGTGGCATGTCACCATATTCTAATTTATTGAGATAGTGAATTGGTGGGTTTTTGTTAAATGTGAGCAAAATCATCACAATTAAAAGACCCAACGGCTTAAACTACTTCAGTCTGTGTGTACTGAATGTATATAATACACGAGTTTCACTATTCTAATTTATTGAGCTGCACCTGTACATGGTTTTATGAAGATGTTTCACTGTCATTTTTATAATAAAACATTTCTATGGAGAACATTTATCCATTATTACAAAAACATTTCTATGTCATTAAGACATTTCTACATTAGATTTCTAAGTTATGTGGACATTTCTACATTTTTTATGAGGATGTTTCTACATTATGCTTATATTACAAAGGCATTTCTACATTATGTGTATGCATCATGCTTCTCCGTTATGAGGACATTTTTCTGTTACAAGAAGAACCAGATCACAAGGATGTTTGAGTTACGAGGACGTGGGACTGAGCCAATAAAGGAGGTGTGGTTGTTGTCACAGGTACAGGTGACATCACCTCTGACTTGGCCGAGCAGCATCTCCATCGAATCTTTCCTGCACAATTTGATCCGGGTTGGTCCAGACTTCCCTCCACGCTGACGCACCATGAACCCTCCAATACCTGAGCCATACATAGAGACAGATAGGTGAACATGAGAATAAGACGTATGTGAAACAGTTGTTCTGTTCTTCTGCCTCTTCACCTGGTCTGTAGGGTTTCCTCTTTCTCTTCTTGCTGCCGTCTGTAACCTCCGGCTCCTTGGCGGCAATGTCTTCTTCGTGGGCGCGGTCGCGCTCGGGGCTCGAGTCAGATTTCATCTCGCACTCCAGATCACCTGGAAAAAATGTTATACTGTGAGGACATTTTGGAAACATTTGTACTAGTTTGTATGAGAACTCTAACCTCCACGAATGGGGTCCAGCTCTGCAGGGGTGTCGGGCTCTGGAGGCGTCTGCAGGACTGAGACGCTATTCTGGTTGATGATCCTCAGCTTCAGTTTGGGTTTACTCCTGTGTACAGAAAGTGGTCCATCAGTCCGAGAAGCCAGAGAAGAGCAATAAAAAGAAAAGGGCGGTGCGTTTACCTGCGGTACCTGCGTGGTGATGTCAGAGGTTCAACCAAGGACTGCAGGTGAGACAGACCGGATTCTGTGAGACACACACCATCCTGAGTGTACGTCTTTGAGTCTACAGAATCAAAAAACATTATTTAAGTAAAAATGGTTTATATTATTATTTCTCAGGTACTCATATGAATATTGAAGTCCGACTGACCCAGGTCTGATCTGGTCCTGGAGACAATCTGAGCCATGGCGGGAGATTCCAAACTGTCCGACCTCCCTGAAACGCAAAGATGGATCAGCATCATGGAACAAAAACAAACAAACAAAACCTTCTTAGATACACTTAGGTTACTTTTAAAACCTCTCAAATCAGTAGGAACCTTTTAGGACCTTTTTGGATCCACTTATGATCACCTTAAAAGCTCTCAAACCATTTGAAATCTTGTTGCATGCCAGATTTTCAAAATAAAAGCCTTTGTTTTGTAGCAGGAAGATACCAGACACTGAAGTATGCTGGATTTTTTAAAATCAAGGCCCAGAGACAGTGACTACTCTGGGCTCTGGAATAGACTGGACTTTACCGTAGGAGCCACAGCTATGAGTCCTGCACAGTGAACAGTCGAAGCCGTTACCAGATGCGACCTCCACCTCATCCTCAGAGCAAAGCCCCTGACACACCGCGTGGATCCACCTGTACACACACAAACACAGATACATAAGACACGGAAGTAGGAACAGGGTCTACACAGTCCAGACCAAGTGAACTTAGGGTGAGTGTTACCTTCTTGGGTATGTTAACAGTGTGTTACATTGTTGTCTGTGTGTTGTATCAGTGTGTGGTGTCACGTTACCTGTCGCACTGCTGACACTGCAGTATCAGCTCATCCTGACTGTACTGTTGCTGACAGACTGGACAACAGCTCAGACTTGCACATGGTCCACAGCGACTGTAGTTACTCTGCCAATCACAGTTCAACCCCGGAGAGGTGGAGCCACAATGCACACACCACACACACCTGGGGAGAAGTAGAGAACACTTGTTAAAGAGGAGGAAATGCAACCACAACACAGGTGAGCCACAGGTAACAGCAAGGTGAGTGACAAGTGAGTTTATTTCCAGTCAGGTGAGTGACAAATGAGTCAAGTAAGTGACAGGCGGCACTCAGATGAGTGGTAGGTAGGTATAGCTGTCCATCACATCTCACCCGAGTCAAACACAAAATAGCAGCTGCTGGGGACAAGCTGAAGTATAGGAGCTGGTATATTTACACATTTCCAGTGCTGATGACAAACAGCAGCATCACACTCTGCTGACAACTGTTTGGGCTCAGCCGTGCCAGTGATTCTTCCAACACTCTTGTTATCAAAGCTCAGTGTACACAGTGAGTGAGAGGTGACAGTTAGGTGACAGACAGGTGGACCCACCACTTGCACTTCCATGCTCCTTTAGGCACTGTGTGGAGGGGCGGGTCCAAGCAGTAGGTATGGTAGCTGATGTCACAGTCGTCACACAGCAACAGTCGCCCAGGGTCATTGGCCTCACCACACGCCTCACACACTGTGCACTCCAAACAGCGCCACCCTTTGGTCAGAACTACCCGAGTCACCTGAGGACAACCGCACAAAAAGAACAGATTACAGTGTAATCATACTAACCGGTTTGTGACAAGATTATAATAAAACCAATAAACGAAAGAGTAATAACCAGATTATGAACAGAGCAATCAGACTGTGGGAAGAGTATTCCACAAATTGTAACAATACAGTGATACAAGTAGAGCAGCCCAGTCATTGAAAATATAATCTAATTATACTAAGAGGAGTCAGACAGCAGGTAGGATCATCAGAATACAGCGAGTAATCTGAAAAGCACTAGTCAGACTCTGAACTGGCACCACTCACGACAGCCACAGCTGAAAAGAGAACTTAACCAAAGCAAATGTTAACATTACCAGTTAATGCTAGACTGTTTGATGTTAATGGTAATGATCACATTACATTACTATTGTTTGCCTCTTTGCTAGCTAACGAGCCAGCGGTTCACGTTTGCGTTTAGTGAGCTGACAAGCATCTCCACCTCAGTCACACCAGCTAGCTAGCTAACTCTGTAACATTATTAGTAATGTTAGTCTCTAGAAAAACACTGTTATATTCCAAGACAATTCAGCTAACGTTAGTCGGCAAGTACGTAAGTTCCAGTAGCAAGCCAACAGGCACTCTGTGTGTTTAACGGCAATCGATACTGATGCCCACCAACTCTGTCCACAGTTTCTCACTGTATGTCAAGCAGGGCTGCCAACCCTCACGCCACATGTCCATTTTCTAACAGACAAAAACAAATTTATAACTGACATGGCGGTGCCAAAAGAACAGCGCATCGACAGCCAAGACAGCACACAGCGACTCTCCTCTCTTCTCATGTCCCACACAGGCAGGAGAGAATATTTTGCCGTCACTCTTTTGCATATAAACACCGACATTATTGTGGTCGAAATCATCACTGAAATTCATGCCATTTGATTTACTGACTGTCTAGGCTACACATAGAAAAAAAAGAAAAAAGTGTAATAGACGCAATGAACAGCTGAATCTGAGTCAACTGACAAAATTTCTAAAAATATGTAAAGACAAATATTTTAAAGAACTCTATCTACTGATTCGTCCTTACTGAGCCTTCCTGTACACACAAAGCCCAGAGAAGCAGGACTTGTGTTTCAGTGGGTACTGACCTTGACGTTGACACAGTAGGGGTGGTAACACTGTCCACACTGAGAACAGGCCAAAAGTCGGCCCTCGGCTCCCTGACCAAAGCTGCCACACACCACGCACATGTCCTGCACATACATCAAACAATAACACACACACACAAAAATACACATTTTCATTAATGATTCAGATTATAGGCAAAAATTCTTGAACTTGGATGTGGGATATAACAGACAACATGTTCGGACCAATCACAGCCTCCTGTGTGTGATATTATCTGGAGGTGGTTCCGGGAACCAGCAGTAAAACTGAAAATTAGCTAGTCCTTTCAGAGTACTTCACAAGTCCGACTGTGGAAACTAACATGCTAATGTCAGCAATATATGAAGGATACTTCCTACTTCCTTTCCTTCTTTGCCTCCTCCTGTCCTTCTATAACTCCTTGTAACTGGGGTTGTCTTTGGCCCAGTATTTCTCACTGTGAATTATTAAGAGTGATATAATATGTGGACTGATTCTTAGTCCAGATGAGTCCGGGTATGCATACCTGTCTGAGTGTGAAGTGGTCTGAGGTGGAGAACATCACCACCGTGTTGTGCATCGAGTTTTCCTCCTCCTCCTTTGTCTGGAATGGCTCTATGTAGCCGCACTGACAAAGAGGAAATAATCATCGTCAACTACTGGTCAGCTGAGCCCCTCCATCTGTGTTGCCATCAGGTGTGTGAATGTGTTCTTACTCCAGATGACACAGTCAGACTGTCCTGAGTCTTCGGTCGGCTCCGTCCTCGCCCTCCTCGTCCTCCTCCAACACCTCCTCCTCTAGACCGCCTCCGGCCTGGAAACCCAGAACCACGACCCTGAGGGGGGGAGTAACATAAAACAACGACAACATCATGATGGGACATACATCACACATTTTGTTACCATGAAAACATTGAAGAAGCACTGCTATCAGCAGGATACCATGTGTTTCAAACACCTCGCGCTCATCTTAATTCTCAAACGTCCCACGCTAACTTTAGTTCCCAACCACCCCAAGCTGTGGAGCGTTTCCAGAATGCCCCACACTACCTTTACTTTCTGGATGCCCTACAGAAACTCTCTTCCTTGTTTGGAATCAGCAGCCATCACTGTAACCCAGTCATCCTAAACCCTGAGCTGTGAAACCCTGCTGGTCTCAAATTTGAACCCTGGTTACATAAAAGGAAACAAAGACCCTGACCTGGTCTCAGGAGTGCTTTATTGTTTACCGCTTTACAGCCCAGAGGGGTGCAGCAACGCACAAAGTGGTAGCTCCAGCATGCACACCAACACAGAAAACTGCTACACCCCAGAGGAGAAAGGTTAGTCAACAAAGTTAGTTAGGGTGTGCTTCTTTACCACTCTCATGCTCCAGTGAGGGGAGTCCAGTGGGAGGGGCTTGGGGCTGTCCCACCCTCCCTCCCCTGTGGAATCCTGGGAGGATGAGGGGGGGCTCGCCACCCTGCGAGTGCTCCACCACGAACCCTGAGATTGGGAAGGAGGAGGAGGATGTGGGTGGAAACAAAATGCAGTGACATAAATGTAACAGGCAACAAACAAAAACTTAAAAATAAAATCAGGAAGTACCGAGACATCATCATGGCAACATCCAGGATGAAGACAGTCAAACAGGGACACACACAGTCATACTGGGACAGACATACAAGACAGTCAGAATAAGATGCCAACATAGACATACTGGGACATAGAGAACAAGTGTGTCAGTGAACAAGAGGTAAGGAGCATGACAAGGAGGAGGAGCAACTATTAACTATCATCCTCTGGGAGAGGTCAAAGGTCACCCACCTGCCTTGCCCTGGTTCTGCCAGGTGAGAACTTCCTCTTGGAAATGGCAGGTTTTCCCATCCCAATCTTAGGAGTCAGGAGGAGTGCGGTAGTGGGAGGAGCCTGTAGGAGAAAACAGAGAAACAGACATCACCAGGAGGAGACATGGGGTGTCCAAGAAATAAAGTTTGCATTGTGAAAGTAAACTCAGATATATGCTCATAGTTTACCATTTATTCATGTTAATTTTTTATTATTAGTCTCAACTTACAGGAGTGCTTATGTAATAATGTAATGAGAGTAGCTCTCACTTTGAGGAGAAGAAACCGACTTTTTTTTCTCCTTAGAAGCCAAAGGAGTTCTGATGGAAAGTTTCTTGAGGTTATGGATATTTAATACTGATTCGTTTCATTACATTATGGCAATTGTTAGCCAATAGAAGGCTTTTTTTGGTTTCCTAAATAAGCTTGTGACTTGAGATGTTTAACTGAGTAAAACTGAGCTGCATCTTTATCCTGTATTGCAATACACTATTTGGCGACTAGTGACTATCTGCCAGGAAGGAGTTGCCCTTCCTTAGCGCCCGAGCCTTGTGCAGGTTGGATAAAATGTTTACAAGGGGCACCTGCAATTAATTAAAGTTAGCATGGGGCATTCAGGGAGTAATGTTAGGGCTGAACATTCAGCACACAGTGTTCAGGGCGTAAAGGGAGCATGGGGTGTTTTTCAAGTTTTTAAATTTGAAAAGGCATTCGGCCAAAAGAAGAAAACAAGGAGGCATTACCTTGGACAAAGGAGGAGACTCTCTGGCGAGGAGGGAGGCCCGTAGAGGAGGCAATGGTGGGGTGAGAGGGGGTGGGGTGATGGTAGCTCTGGCAGGCGAGGTCTCAGGGGAGGCCTCAGTGGAAAATGGGGACTGCCGCAGGCGGATGGCGAGGTCATCTGATGGCCGGGAGGAAGAGGAGCAGGGAGGAGGAAGAGGAGGCCGCAGTGTCTGGCGGGAAATGGGAGTGGGGCTAGGGGAGGACAAGCACAGAAGGGAGGTGGGAGGAGAAGCAGAAGCCATCAGCTCCATCACCTCCAGGTCCAGGGAGGGGTCCAAGTCCAGCACAGGGCTCACCAGCACTTCCTCCTCCATGTTGGATTTCTCCTCCCTCACCTCCTCCTCCTTTCTTTCCTGGTTTTCACTCTTTGGCTGTTGCATGATGACTGCTTCAAAGCTCTTGTCTGATGCCAGAGGCTCCTTCTCCTGCTCCTCCCCCCTCCCTGAAGCCTCAGCCTGCAAATGGTGTTCCTCTTTGGTCGGTTGCCTTTCACAATCCCCGAGCCATTGTCCTCCATTGGTCAGTTCCTCTTCAAGTGGGTGATCCACCAGAGGAGGTGGGGTGAGGGTGGAACAAGTGGGGGAGGCCTCCACAGAGCTAGATCCAGGAGGAGGAGGACATGGTAAGCAGCAGGAGGAGGAATGCTGTGTGAGGACGGGAGAGGTGGCACTAGCGTGGTGGTCCTCAGTCAGCCAGACTCCTACAGAAACAAGGGCCAGGAGGACACATTAAATTCTGGACTACAAGATGTGGCAAGGGTGATGCTTCTTTACTCACAAATAGTCGGTCCAGTTGGTCCAACTGACTGCAGTTGGCATTACTGTGAGCATTAGCGCCATCGACAGTATGACTGGACAATAACCCTCAGTGCAATACCTGTAAATATAGCTCATACAGATTATAGAAAGTTGTATAGGTCTGTAGTTCTTAAGTACTCTGTTTTATCCCCCTTTATCTCATTTCAGGGAACATTCCTTTGTCTCTGCATTGTTTACCGTCTGTTTATGCTGCTTTTTCTGCATTGTTTGCACCGTTTGTTGATGTTAATACTGCTATTTTGTTATATTACACAGCCTTATGCTGGTTTACTGTTTTGCACATTGAGAGCCGATGTACCCGAGTCAAATTCCTCGTGTGTCCGTCACACCTGGCCAATAAAGCTGATTCTGATCACTTCTTCAAGGTAATTCAAAGTTAATACATGTAACAATACTTAATATGTATAACCAGAGGAGGACGATGTATTTGTACCCTTTCAGTTCTTCTGTGGTGCCCAAAGGCAAGAAAATCTTTTACTGCCATGGCAAAAGAAAGAGATATAATCAATCTACTAGTAAACTAGCCTATATTAATTCTTATAATATTAGGGATGAAGACTGACCTCAGGAGAGAAAAGAGAAGGTAAAGAAAAATGGTCAAGCAAGGGGAGCAGGAGAGGGGAGAGAGAAAGACCAAAAGAAAACCTTCCAAATATTTAAGTCTGAATCGGACCCGAATTGGCCTAATATTTCAAGATTCAAGTCTTAGTCTGAAAACAAAATAACTATGAAAAATAAATAAATTAAAATATACAAATGTGCCAAAATGAATAATAAACTAGCAGGTGAAATCCTCAGGATTGGGACCTGGTTGCAGACATGGTGGAAACTGGGTTACATTCATTCATTCATTTTCTACCACTTAGTCCCTGAACGGGGTCACGGGGGGGGCTGGAGCCAATCCCAGCCGGCAATCGGGGGAAGGCGGGGTACACCCTGGACAGGTCGCTAATCCATCGCAGGGCTAACACAGAGACGAACAACCACACACACACACACTCCTATGGGCAATTTAGAGACACCAATCAACCTAAGCGGCATGTCTTTGGACTGTGGGAGGAAGCCGGAGTACCCGGAGAGAACCCACGCAAGCACGGGGAGAACATGCAAACTCCACACAGAAAGGTCCCGGGTGGGGCCCGAACCCAGAACCTTCTTGCTGTGAGGCAACGGTGCTAACCACTGCGCCACTGTGCTGCCCTAACTGGGTTACAGTTAAACCTAAAACAATAACCACTAACCCTAAAGCTAAACTTAAGATGGCTAGAGTAGACAA
>NW_018128235.1:575705-614749 GCF_001952655.1 Monopterus albus | reverse complement strand
CCTGCTGAGGTTGATAACTTCCAGCTAAAACCACTTCCAGTTTACCTGAAAGAGAATCGTCTGAGTCCTTCAGGTGTTTTCCTTCTCCCTCGGACCTCTTGACAGGCTCGGTCTCATCTGGTTTCTCCTGCTCCATCTCCTCTTTGTCTTCAGTGCTTCTCTGCTCCACTGCCTTTTTCTGCTCTTCTGACACATCTGCAGCACCCGGAAGATGTAGACAGACCAAATAAATAAATCTGTGCTCACAGATCTAGAAGTAAATGTCAAGGTAGCAGTTTCTGATACTCACCCACAGCAGATGGAGAGTTCCAATCTACAGACCGGCTTTGAGGACCAGGACGGAGCTGCAGAGGACTAGCAGGACCAGAACTAGGGGTATTTCCAGACTTCTCAATGGTGACAAGAACAGGACAACTAGAATCAGGACACCTCACAGAACTAGTAATACCAGAATCAGGACTAGCCTCTGTGTTTGGATTTTGGGTAGTCCGAGTAGAAATTGACTCAGTAGGGCCACAAACAGGACATGCCACTATGCTGCTGTGCACTGAGCTAGCTTGTGGTGCATTAGCATGGTTAGTGCTCAGCACTCCATCATGAGGAAGGTTGGAACAGGCAAGGGCCAAAATACCCTGAGTGGTAGTTGTGTCCACAGGGATTGGCGATATTGGATTCAAGGGGCTTGCCAAGGAACAATTTCTGTGAGGACTAGGTGGTGTCTGGCTATTCTGATTAGGACTAACAGCAGCTGAGCCAAGACCAGAATGATCCAGATGAACCGCACTGATGGAATTGGCTGGCACCTCACCTGCTGGGTAGTAACAAGGGCCACCTTCAGGGCTACAAACCAGTTTACTGGCCTGAGCTGGACTATGCAGAGGGCTAATGCAAGCAGGGCTGCTGTATGTCACCTGTATTGAAGGGCTCCGTCTTTGGGCTGGGCCTGGACTAGGACTAGCTTGACTAACAGGAGTAGACCTAGGTGGACTGCAGAATACACTGACATCAGTTACACTAGCAGAGCACTTACTTGTCTGGCTAACAGAACTGCTAGATTGGCTAGTATTGGTGGGCCTACAGTGTGGAGGACTATGTGCTGGACTGGAAGTAGCTTGGACCTCTGAGGGACCTGCATAACCAGGATGTGCGTGACTTTTGCATGTTTCTGCAAAGCAAATAACATCTTGCTTGTTGGGAGAGGCATTGTTAATGTTTGGACTGCCCGGAGTGGAGGAGTGGTGACAGAGACTGGCTTCTGTCTGGTGGTCAACAGCTACCTCCATCTCCTCATCCTGAGAAGAGATGGAGCAGCCAGGGATAGCCAGTACCACTGAGGACATAGCTGGTTGCGCTAGTATTACGGGGATAGCATCAGCAGATATAAGGCTAGTCTCCACTGATGTGGGTCTATCACAGGCCTGAAGAGGGCCAGCAGGGCTAGCAGGCAATTCACTTGTGGGGGGGGGGCTAACGCTGGCTAAGCCAGCCTGGATGTGTATGGGACTAGCTTCAGTACAGTGTGATGGGCTAGCAGCAGAAGTTAAGCTTGTTAAGCTAACATGGTCAAGGCTACCTGGTGTGGGGCTAGCAATGACCTGAGGAGGACTAGGATTCTGAACATGACCATCAGCAGCAACTAGGAAGAGTTCACGTATACGGCTAAGCTGCGCCGGACTTTCCAGTGTTTGGCCATCCAGATTTGGACTCTGATGTGTGGAGTTCTGCTCTGAGGACACTATGGTTTGAGAAGGACTAAGCTGCAAAGGCCAAGTAACCTGTGCTGGACTTGCAGGCTGAGACAGACTGGTCCATGTGGGTCTGAATGGGGACCGTGATGGACTGCATGGAGCTGAGGTGTGTCTTCTTGAGGTCTGGGTATAGCAAACTGGTGAAAGGCCCTGTGTAGAAACATCCTGCACAGCCCCGCACCTAGGGTTCTCACAGTCCAGTGTAAATTCAGAGTTCAATGTGGTAGGCCATGAAGGTGATGTGCCTACTTTTTTGGGACTACATCGTCTTTGTGAGGGACTGTGCTGAGGCTCTGCAGGCTCTGACTGAATCTGAGATGGACTGAGCCACATCTGTATGGAACTGTTCGGTGGAGAATGTGCAATGCTACAAAACACAGGGCTACCCTGTTTTGGACTATGCTGGGCCTCTGTGGAACTCTGGGGGGAAAGACTCAGCTGTGCCTGCATGGAGGTTGACTCAGCAGGACCACAAGGGGACGGCACAGGTGTTTTCTGGAGTTCTGTTGGTCTAGAGTGAGACTGTGTAGAACTTTGCTGAAACACTACTATACTAAAGTAGAATGGAGTGTGGTATTCCTGGGGTTCTATAGGACCAGCGTGGGATTGTGCGGGATGCTGAAGCTCTGCAGGACCTGGGTGGGGGGATGGTGCAGGACTCAGAGGCTCCGCGGGATCAGGTTGAGATGGTGCGGGAACGGGGCGCTGCGGCGGCGGACTCTGGAGCTCCGCGGGAACGGGGCGCAGCGGCGCCGGACTCCGGAGCTCTGCGGGAACAGAGCGCGACAGCGCAGGAATCTGGAGCTCCGCAGGATCAGGGTAGGATGGTGCAGGACTCGGGAGTTCCGCGGGATCAGGTTGAGATGGTGTCGAACTCTGGAGCTCTGCAGGATCAGGGTAAGATGGTGAAGGACTTTGTAGCTCTGCAGGATCACGGTGAGAAGGTGGAGAATTCTGGAGCGCTGCAGGATCAGAGTAAGATGGTGAAGGACTCGGGAGTTCCGCAGGATCAGGGTGAGATTGTGTCGGACTCTGGAGCTCTGCAGGATTAGGGTGAGATGGTGAAGGACCTTGTAGCTCCGTAGGATCAAGGTGAGATGATGAAGGAGGTGAAGGACTCGAGAGTTCCGCAGGATCAAGGTGAGATGGTGTCGGACTCTGGAGCTCTGCGGGATTAGGATGAGATGGTGTCGAACTCTGGAGCTCTGCGGGATTAGGGTAAGATGGTGAAGGACTTTGTAGCTCTGCAGGATCAAGGTGAGAAGGTGAAGAATTCTGGAGCTCTGCAGGATCAGGGTAAGATGGTGAAGGACTCGGGAGTTCGGCAGGATCAGGGTGAGAAGGTGGAGAATTCTGGAGCTCTGCAGGATCAGGGTAAGATGGTGAAGGACTTTGTAGCTCTGCAGGATCAAGGTGAGAAGGTGAAGAATTCTGGAGCTCTGCAGGATCAGGGTAAGATGGTGAAGGACTTTGTAGCTCTACAGGATCAAGGTGAGAAGGTGGAGGACTCTGAAGCTCTGCAAGATCAGGGTGAGTTTGGGCAGAACTTTTTTGGAGTTCTGTGGGACTTTGTGGTGGCTCTGTGCAGATGTGAATTGGACTACAAATGGGTGGAATCTCAGCTGGAACTGGCAGTGATGAAATGCTAATTGCTGGTGCTTCTCCAAGGGGCAGGGTCAGGCTAGGACCATGTGGGACTGACGTGTGCAGGATTAGATCCACCTCCTCCTCCTGAGACCGGCAGGCAGTGCAGATGTAAGGTTCAGACCCAGCCCTGCCCTCCCCAGCCTGCACAACACAGTCCGCATGGACAGACCTAAAAGAACATTAACAACCATGTTCAGTTATCCATTAGCTCCCTATGCTAAATTAGCTGTCTGCTACCTATATTGACTAAGATAAGGTTTAGTTAGCTGTCAGCTACCACCGATCACTCAGCTGAAGAGGTTTAGTTAGCGATCATCTACCTACACTCACTAAGAAAAAAAGTTTAGTTAGCTGTTCACAACCAAATCAAACTAACAGTGTTTTCACACTTGGTCCCTTACAGCCCTCAAAACAAATTCAGAGTGATTGGTCAGCAAAAGTAAAGGCTCAAAACAAACTCAGACTCTTCTGAAACCAACAGTTTGTCTCAAGTCCGCAATGCAGTTCGCTTAATCTGTGCATTATGAACACAAACGCTCCAGGTTCACTTCTAGTGTTTTGCATGCAAGGGTGGAAACTCCAGCAGTCTGTTGAAATATCTAGTGAAAGTCCATCACAGAGAAATGCAGCTTTCCACTGACTAGCTCGTAGTTTCTCTCCTTGCCCATGTACATTATTTATTTAAGCAGCCCTCAGCTGGCACATAGAGCTCTTCTCAAAATTTTTTACTTACAACTGACAGGAGTAAAGTACCAGATTCATTAGGACCTCACCACAGTGCTGCATCAAAGTGAAAAAAAACTGTCAAAAGTACTTTATCACATGCAATAAAATGAGATAAAGTAAATAATCCTTTGACATAAAGGTCAGAGAGCTCCAGAGTTACTATAGTATGAACAGATCGGGTACTGAGGTCCCATCAGAGCTGAAATGGACCAAAAAGAGAACTGCGTACACTAAGTGTGAAAATACCATAACGTAAAGAGATTTAGTTAGCTCACTACGGTAAGAAATTTAGAAATGCTGTTAGCTACCTACACAAGCAAGAACATTTACTTACCGGTCAGCTACCTACATTCATTAAGAATAATAAGATGGATTGAGTGCATACCTATAACAGCAGGTGCAGGTGAAATACTCCTGTGGCATGTAGAGGTCAGGGGTGTGGCCACAGTGTGGGCAGGGCAGGGCTGGGTCACATGACTCACACAGAAACGGGTGGTTGGCCCACTGGCCTGACAACCTGGCACCACAGCGATGGCAGACTCTGCAGTTCTGGATGGACAGTGACAGTTTTTTTTTAAGACAAACAGAGACATACACTTGTACGTAACACAACACTTACTTGTATATCAGTGTCACCTTGCATTGCCAACTGGTGCTTGGCTTGCTGTCCAGAGGGGGCGACAGACAGCGGGAGTGGTAGGCCTTGTCGCAACTCTCACACACCAGCAGCATGCTATTGTCCCCCCCCAACCTATCACAAGACAGAGCGCACGCTTTCTTGGTTAGAGAAAAGTATTTAACTATAATTTCTGTACTTTACTACTGTTAGCTCTTAGTTTAGCTGATACTTTTACTCAAGGATCTGATCATTTCTTCCACCACTGGAAATGCAATATATTTACACTCTTAGACTAGTATTGTAGTAGTTGTACTCGTACTGTGTTACCTGCAGCTCCGACACACACGACACTGAGGACACTGCCAGCCTGCCCGATGCAGGGGGGAGGGGGTCAGGGGGGGGTCCAGGCAGCTGCTGTGGTAATGGTTGCCGCAGCAACAGCACATTAACAGGCCACTGACATTACCACCGCCAGAACACAATGCGCACTCTAAAGAGACTAGAGAGAGGGTTTACCTGTGTACATCTGTGTGTACACCTGTGTGTCTCATTCACAATGTGTGTATGTCTCTTGCACATTGTGTGTGTATACCTGTGTGTGTATGTCTTGTGCACACTATACGTCTCTTTGTCCAGTCCTGATGGGCACCAGCAGCAGCAGCGCAGGGGAAATGGTAGCTCCGTTCACATCCCATCTCCTGGCAATGCAGTGATGCCCCGAGCCGCTGGCAGAATGCACAAACCTGGACAGATGAGAGAAGTTGTTGGCAGGGCTTAGCAATGCCCGTTGTTTTCCTGCTGGGTGTATGCGGTATGTGTGTCATAGAACCCCCACCTGCGTGCTTCCCATGTCGATGGCTTTGTCCACATAGAGCAGCGATTGGCCCTCGCCACGACACACCCCCTTCGACCAGGCGGCGCACTGCAGGTGAGCACAGCACTGGCCTGCGAACACACACACAAAAATCACACAAGTAAGAAATACAAAAAAAACAACTAGATGCAAAAAAAAAAAAAAAAATTTAAAACTAACAAAAGACAAACCTACAAAGACAAAACAATTACAACACAGAAAACAACTACAATATGCAAAACAAGGATTAAACAAGGTGACATTCTGTACCTGTGGGGTCAAATAGCGATTGGACGTCAATGTCAACTGGCAAACCAATGGGTCCGACTTGCTCTGCAAACTCGGAATAAGACTCTGTGTACTCGCTGCATGGCTCCAGACTCCTGTGCACGCACGTTTATTGGTCAACAGTCAATCACAGATAGAAAGAAGAGGGGGGGGGGGGGGGGGTCACTCACTTTGGTGGGACCTGGTCACCGCGGTAACAGTGATCGTGGCAGTCATTGTCACAGTCAGCTGAGGCGCGGCGCTTCAGGATGTGCAGAGGGATGTAGCCCGGTGTCGGCCCAAACACTATCAGGTGGCCCTGGCCCAGGGGAGGGTCATCGTCGCCATGGTAACAGAAGGCACACTGCTTCAGACTGTAGGGGATGACAGACACAAGGACAAAGACAGAGAGAGGTTAGGACTCATCATCACAGAGGAGATGAGGAGGTAGAGAAACCTGATCTGGGCTGCTTCCCAAGTTTTGCATATGGGCCCACTTTTTTCCTCACTTGTGTCTTTTCCTTGCATCTTAGTCCAAATCATGCAAGATGAGAGGAAAGATGCAAGGAAAACATGTGTCTGACACATCCAATCACCAATTGATTTTTGATAACGCAGTATGTTGGTCCATAAAGACTTCTACAAAGGGTGGGCTTGTGTATCCAAACTCATGTCTCCTCCTGCAGCCTCCACAGAGCAGATAAGAATATTAGAAGCAAAGGACAATCCTATAAGAAACTTGAGAGGCAGCCTGGGTCCTTACAAAGGTAAATGTACACACACACTCACTGTTTTTTGGTGTGTCCCAGACTCAGGGTGGGTGAGCCCCCAGACTCCTCTGATGGAGACCGCTGGAACAGAGGAGACAATGAGTCCTCGTCCTCCAACCGGGTGCAGGGGTACAATGGAGGACTAGAGCAGGGACTCGGGACAGGACTGCGATCCGTTGAACTGGACTTGCCACCCTCAACTGTGCTGAGACAGTGGTCGGCCTCCACAGCAGTGGGGCTCTCACTCGGGTTGGACTGGTACTCCTCCACAGGATCAGGGGCCAGTTTGGGGCTCGAGGCTGGGGACGGGTGAACTGAGGGGGGCACGGGGCTGAATCGAGGTTCTTCCCCAGGACAGGAAGCTGGTCTGATTCTGTCCTCCTCCTCTGCACTGGCAGCTGGTTCTGGGTTGGACTTGGGAACTATGATATGAGGGAGTGGGTGACTGTTGTCAACATCCAGCTCAAGTTGTGAACTGAGCGTCTCCTGGCTGGACTTCGGTTCAGGGTTTGTGTTGAACTTCCTTCTAGAGGTGGACCGGCAGCGTCCTGTTGTTTTCACGTCTGCGGACCACAAACACACTAACCCAACAACATAAAACCACAAAACTTAAAACTCAGACCCCCTGAGTCACAAGGTACAATCAGAGATTAAAGGGTGTCTCACACATATCTTAGCATACAGACAACCGGGCCAACAACTATCTTGTTAAACACTGGAAACAGGGGATTGGGCTATCATCGATCAGCATACAGAGTAACAATAGGGAACTGATATCTTAACATACAAACTGGAAACAGGAAGGAGCTATCTTAGCTTAGCATAAAGACTCAAAACAGGGAAATGGCTTCATGGTCTCTATCAGGAATTTTAGCAAGGGTGCCTTTGATTCATACACACCTGTATGCTGAGGGGGTTTCTTTTTGTCCATGGCATCTGGGCGCCATTCATCCTCCACCTGAGCTTGGCTGCGACCCCTCCCCCTGCACACAGACAGACACACCTGGTCAGGTCATCAGCAGATTTGAGAGGTAAAGAAGGAAAGAAAGAAAGAAACAAAGGATAGATGGAAGAAAGGACAGAGCCACAGTCAGTTTCTTGACAATTCAATTTTTTCTGTCATTTCTGGACTCTTATTTTATTATTCTGGCTCAACTATGATATCTGATAAGTCGGCCACCGATCATGTGTTCTGACTGCGGGACACAAGACCTTCACAGGGGAACCCAGGTGCTACAAGGGCCCTCCACTGCACCACCCTGAGCCCTACCTTTATTTAATGATAATGATCACCTTAGTAAATATGTATGTTGTAAGTTGAGGGGCAGCAGTGCCTACACACACCTGTGTGCAAGTCTCGCAGGTAGAGATGAAATGGTAAAAAATTTCATAACACCATATATCATAGTGACCAAAATGAT
The DNA here is from genome assembly GCF_001952655.1 of Monopterus albus. Classification (NCBI taxonomy): domain Eukaryota; kingdom Metazoa; phylum Chordata; class Actinopteri; order Synbranchiformes; family Synbranchidae; genus Monopterus; species Monopterus albus. The sequence continues at coordinate 606,698 of NW_018128235.1, read as the reverse complement.
CACGGTTATCAGTATTGATAAAATGTGCTCAAAAGGTTTACCAAGTACTGATACAGAGACTGAACTAATTTGTGGTATTGTATTAAAAACCACCAATAAAATTGTAGCACTTTTTGTATATGATGGATAAGCAGCATTACTGGGTTCACCTGCTGCACGCCCACTCTGTAAACAAGGGAATAGCAGATATTATTATTACTACAACTATTACAGTGAGTCCCCACAGAATTACATTCTACTTGTGGCGGTAGCTGACAGGTAGAACTGGCACATTTATTTTATGCGCTCCGATAAATTTTTTTACTAAATACAGAAATATTACAGTGCCTTGATGTGCTTGTTGTGCTGTCCATCAGACCTGTTGCTTTGGAACTAGCTGGCTCTTCCACAACAGCATTTTGGCTGGTGTCCTCCTCTCCTACAGTAAGCCTATATCCCTCTCTTCAGCTAACCGGACTGGTCAGCTTTCCTGCTAGAGTTTTCTTAAGTTTTTCCTATTAATTCTGTTCTGCTCATACCTCTGGACCAGACCATTAAGCTCAATAGCTGCACATCCATCACTGTCTGGTTTGGCTCAGCAACCAAACAGGAGAGGAACAGACTCCAGCGGACAGTCAGGACTGCAGAAAGAACTGTCGGTGCCAGCCTGTCCTCCATGGAGGACCTGTACACCTCACAGGTCAAAAGGAGGGCAGAGATTTCTGCAGACCCCTCACACCCTGTCTGCAACTGTATGCCAAACCAGCCACATCGTTGTGACATTAAAGACTTTTTCTCTTGTAAAAGTAGACCATGATATTCAAAAACACTTCTAATAAACTACAAATCTCACCATTATGTGGCTTGTCCTAGTAGATTTTGTTGTCTTTTTCTACTTGTTTTGGGCGGCAGTTTGCTAAATAATTTTATTGGACCTTATACGTCTTGCTTGCTAATAATATATTAGAAGAGTTGGATCTCCACAACTGACCGTGTTGTGTTAACACAGACACAGAGTAGGAGCTGTTCACAGAGGTCAGGTGTCAATGTGTGCGTGTGTGTGTCTGTGAGAAAAAGAGAGTGAGCAGGGCAATGAAGGGCTGAGCGAAACAATGCACTGCACTGCGCATAGGTTTTACCTAATGGGTTGCTGTGGCTCACGAGGTAGGGCAAGTCGTTTTCTGACCAGCAAGTTGGTGGTTCGACCCCCGGTCTCCCCGCGTGCCTAAGTGTCCCTGAGCAAGACACTGAACCCCAAATTGCTCCCGGTGGCTTGACTAGCGCCGTTGTGTGGCAGCCTTGTCGTCATTGTTGTGTGAATGTGTGTGTGAATGGGTGAATGGTGTATAATCTCCTGTAAAGTGCTTTGGCCAGTGCAACACAATGTGAAGAATGCGCTATATAAATACAGTCCATTTACCATTTTACCATTTAGCCTATTTAAAAAAATAAATAGAAAATCAAGAGTGAGAGGGAAATTATCCGCCACTGGTCAGACATGATCTCTTTAAATAAATTAAAGACATGCAACCTAGGACAGGTCTGGTTTGGTGTCCTCTCCCTGCAAGTAGCCCTGGCACTGGAACTCTATGTTTCTGATGAGCAGCCACATCAACCACCCAGTATTTGATGGTTTGTTGTTGTGTCTTATTGTTTTTCCTTTTCTCTTCTACACACTCACCCCAACCAGCTGAAGGACAGTCACCTGGGGTCTGTCATTGGTTTCCTCCATTAAACTGAGTTTTTCATCCGCACTGTTGCCAAGTGCTTGCGCAAAGGGAATTTATTGGTCTTTCCTTATATGAGCTGTAGCTCAAGAGGTAGAGTGGTCGTCCCCTAAATGGAAAGTGGGCAGTTCGATTCCCGTTCTCCCCACTCCACATGTCAAAGTATTTTTGGGCAAGACACTAAACCCCAAGTTGCTACTGATGGCCAGAGCAGCACCTTGCAGGGACAGCACCAACCTCTGTGTCTGTGCGTCTACAGCAAAAACTGAACAGAGACCTCGTTTCAGACTCCTGTGGTTCCATCTGGTTCCCTGATGTGGTCTCTGATCACAGGGACCAGGTTTCTAAACCACATGGCAGACTCAGTTTACATACATTTCACTTACTTCTTCCTCAATTTGGGAGCTGGAGGAGGTGGGATGGGGGGCACAGAGCGGCTGCTGCTACCATCTTTCCGAGGACGACCACGAGGTCTCCTCTCTGAAGCAGCAGCTTTGGCCAGCTGAGCAGCGCTTCGTCCAGCCCGAGTGACAGCAGTGGGCAGTCCTCTGCCCCGAGGCTCCTGAGACTGGGCCTCAGATGGCATTCTGCCAAAAAAGGTTAGAAAAATAGAGGTCAGAATTGGTCCAAGGGTCTCTGATGGTTCACTATGTTTAATGTAAAACCACAAAGAAGGAATTTAGGATGGACTAAGCTGATCCAAAAATAAATAAATAAAATAATCGCAGGCTTCCCTCGTAGCACATCACAGCGAAGAGAAACTCTTCATGTTCTGGACCAAAATTCTTTGCTTTTTTTCATACACTGAGAAAACTTCTACCATTGTCAGGATATTTTCAGCATTTTGTGTTTATAAATTTTTTAAGTTTGAGTTTTATGTATTTTTGTAATCCTTGTTGCATATGCATTACTCTTACTTTTTACATTCTTTGAGGTTTTTTTTTTTTTATAAGTCTTGCATTTCAAGTTGTTTCATACGCTGAACAAGAGCATATGAGATCCAAGAATCACAAAATGCATCCTAAAATTCGTGCTCCAGATCAGATATGACAGGTGAGTTATACTGTGCATCTTACCTGAACCAAGTTTTCATTGTCAAATGACAATGAGCATGTAACACATGCCTCACCCCTTCAGGCAGATTTAATTAGGTGCAATCTTCGCAGACAGCTGTTAAATCATCTAAATCACCAGTTACTTTCTGCTGCAAACCTTTTACTGATATCTGTTATGTCTGATCAGGCTAATAATGTAGCTGAGCATTTAGGCTTTTCTTTATCCCCAGAGCAGTGACCAGGCATAATCAATACAAAAAGTGCTTTAAAATGTAACACACACACACACACACACACACACATATACATATATATATATATATATACACACACACACATATACAGTATATGCATCCTCCCCCTCATTAACTGTGTGTCCTCTCTCTCTCTCTCTCTCTCTCCCTGCACCTTTCTGCAGGTTGGCCTCGCTCTGGAGCTCTATGTTTCTGATGAGCAGCCACATCAACCTGCCCAGTGTTTGTTTGATTGTTGTGTCTTGCTCCTTTCCTTTTCTTTTCTCTCTCCTCTATCCACTCAATATAAATAAACCTAACTGAATTTAAAACGTGTGATGTCAACATCAAAAACTAAACCTATGCCATAAAAGAACATACACTGCTGTTTACATATGACAATATAGCTGATAATACACAGTGGAAAAAATAACTTAAAATCAATGTAAAAAGTAAGAGCGCTTAGAGACTCTATGATGCATCTGATTCACGATTAAGTTTGTGCATTTTTAACTATTTAGTAAATGACACAAACAGCCTGAAATTTTTCAGGGGGGCTATACTGTCTGATTAGCATAGGAAATGAACAAATTATTCTATAATGGAATTATTATAGAATCATTAGCTAATCATCTACGTTAGCATGTGCGTCCCAATAACAGCTCAGACTTTACTGATCATGAATAACTGGAGAAAAATCGCAGCAAACTAGACAGACTGTTATAATTAACGTTAATAACCTACCTGGTTAGCACGATGCTAATTAAATCATCTGTCAACAGGAGTCACAGCCAGGCTAACGCTAATAATTAACCTTAGCGTTTTATGTGACGCACGTGTAAAAACTGTTTACATGTCAACCTAACACTTCGTTAGACGACAGTAGTCGCTCCTGGTCCCGAATTATTACGGGATCAGCACTAAAAAGTGTACAAACAGAGCGGTAAGCCATTAACCGCTAGCTCCCTCGCACCGCCCAGTTTACTGATCACTTCTCTATAAGCATTAGCTTAGCAGGCTAGCTGTTAGCGGCTCCAGTTATTCGACCCTTGAACTCCGTCGCTTTAAAGAGCTGGGTTAAGGCTGAAAAAGTGAGAAACAAATCTGAGCAGGTGTCCAGAAAAGAAAAAGAGGGGGGAGATGGAGAGAAGGGAGAAGAAAAAAGCGCCCTTACTGATTTGATGCGATTCTCTTTTTCTTCTCCAGCTTTCCAACTTAAAGCGATGCGATTAAATCTGACAGCGAACTTCTCCCGAGGGTAACATCTGCTTCACAAGTCCGCTATAGCGAGAGGGACATCCCCGGTGGGCATGGAGAAGACAAAATACGGTTTTCCAGCTGAAATGTTTGCGAAAAATTAAAGTTGGAGCGGTCACTCCGTCATGGAGGCCATGTTTGGGGAGCGACCGAAGCACCGCCTGTCAACGCCAGCATGAGAAGAAGTAGGCCCCAGGAAACGGTTTTCATTCTAGGAACCGGAGCGAAGCCGTTTACTGGAGGCGGGATTTGTATCTCAGACCTGGGTAAAGGCGATGTTCAACTCGAGGTAAACGTCTAAAGGCCCCCCCTTGTGTCTGGTGCATTTGTTTGTGGGTGTCTGACCCCCGCGGAAAGATCTCGTCGAGGGCTGATCCGGTGAAGCGGTCTCTGTCATCAGACCGGAAGTCCCGGACTGGATCCCGGAACCGGACTGCTGTTGCTGCTGCACTTGTCCGAAACATTGATATAATAAGGACAGTTTATCCTATGGAGCGTAAAAGTAAAGTGGGCATAAAAATATTCAAAATTATATCAAAAAGATGAAAATAAGACAAAATCACAGATGGCAAATGACCATAAGATACACACAGTGGCTTCAAAGAGATGATCAGCAGCCATAAAATGTTACTAAATTACTTAGAGACCATGACATTAGTTGAAAGAAATGTAAAATAACTACAAAAAAGACAAAAGCATAAAGACAACACACAATATGAATACTAAGTATATGACCATGTTTGTCCTGTGTAGGTGAGGTGGTGGCTGGATGTCCCATAATCTGTCCATGGCAGAAGTACATTTACTCAAGTACTGCACTAAAGTACACTTTTAAAGTATTTGTGTCAGGATTCCCAGCACTTACTGTCACCTGGTTTTATTTTGGGACACTTACTACTGATATAAATATGAAGCCTTCCAGCCATTTGAAGCAAAAAATGGCTTGTGTCAAATCTTCAAGTGCCCATGAAACCACCTAGTGGTGAAAAGAAGTTACCACAGGAATTTGTAGTAATAGACTGAAGCAGCGCAAATCACCCTTGTTTGTTACTCAATAGCTAATAGTTGTGAGCTTTTCTTTAAATTTTAAAATGAAGCCTGTAGTATTATTACTATGTGCTCACTACTTGGCTTAAATGACCATTCCTGTCTTGTCGTATAACTGTTGTGGCTTAGCCAGTGTAGGGGACAAAGGTCTATGCACAGTTGTGGACAACCTTCTGGAAACCCGTGATATACTATGCATACAAGAGACCTTTTTAGCAAAGCGAGATGGAAAAATGTAACCCTCCTGGTATGTTGCAGTGCAAAGTTTAAACATCTAAAAACAATAGTTGAAAGTATTTTATTTGTATAAAACTTCTTCTGCTTGGCGTAATCACTGGTGGAAAGTAACGGATTACATTTACTCGCGTTACTGTAATTGAGTAGTTTTTTGTGTACTTATACTTTATAAAGTAGTTTTTTTAATCTGTAATTTAACTTTTACTTAACTATGTTTTGTTTTAAGTATTGTACTTCGCTACATTTTAAATCATATTCGTTACTGAGTAAAAAATAAATTAATTTAAAAAATAAAAGTATTGCAACGGAGAAGGAAAAATAGTCGCTTCCCAGAAGCACTGCACTGATTGATTGATTGATGGGCGGGGAGAACAAGCGCGCTAAACTCACAAGAAGATGGAGACGGACAATGGAGATGCCAGTGATGGAGCCCCAGCTGAAAGCGAAATGCCATCAAGTTCCTCATATAAAGCAAACCCCTGGCCATATTTAAGCGACCCGTTTGATTTTAAGCGCAAGAAAGGCGACGGCTTTATTATGCAGTGTAAGATGTGTTTGCCAAAGTCGACTGAACTGGCAGCTTATAAAAACTCGACATCAAACCTGCGCAAGCATGTTGAGTTAAGTTTAACTTACTAAGTTAATATTACTTGTATTTATAGTTTACATAATCGTTGTACTGTTGCGTTGCATCAGTGTGTGACATTGTCAATGTTGTTAGCAGAGGGTTAGTAATTAACAGGGACAACGCACGATTGTCATACGAAATGAATGAAACGTGTTACATGTTAGAGTAGATCTGCTGATGTTGCAAACGATTTAAGCATTACTGTAACATTAGTCAGTGTTACTCATAGAAGACTGTGTTTAATGCTCGGGATTCTTCCAGTGTGCAGGAGCAGAGCTACAGTGCTGAGCACAAGGGACAGCAACACAACAAAAATACTTCTTTTAGGATGATAAAGGTTCCACAGCCAGGACTAGGCCTTCGTTAAATCAGGATATTTAAGTAACTTTTATAAAAAAAAAAATGTCTTAGGAAAAATATAATGCTCTGGCATATTTTAAGATATGTTAGTGCAAATTATTTTCTTTTGTAACAGCTCAAACATTCTTTTTAGTCTGGGACTGACCTTAGGCCTGGTCTGTGAAACCTGGGGAAAATGTTTTTGATGCTGCTTTTAAAAAAAGGGAGAGTGCTGAGCACTGTCTGCTGCAGTGAATACACTGGATAGGCATAAATACCTCTTACACGCCCACTTCAAAACTACTGAACTTTTCCTTTTAATATGAATAAATATGACACTGAATTTAGTATAGATGTGTTAACATATCCACTATTTTTCATAGTTTTAGCTCATATCTTCTGGTTCTGGTCATATCTTGTGGTCACATCTGGTTCAGTGAGCAAGAATTGTGCAGTATGAAATGCAATAGACAAAATGTGATGTGTGTAGAATCTCCTATCTATGACTGTAAACATTACAAATTCAGTATGTTTAATGAACATGACATTGATTTAAATGTTTTGGTTATAGAGAAAACATCCATCAAAGCTGAAGGCCTTCAGTGACTTTGTGGCAACACGGAAGTGAACCCTGGAACCACCAGAAATTCAAATCAAGCAAAAATAAGTGACACAATTGCACTGGGTGCAAACAAACATGTGCCACAGGCAAAGGTCAACAAGCTCATTATTAACTTCATCTGTGAGGGTCTTCATCCATTTTCTTTGGTTGAACAACCTTCTTTTAAATAACTTTTACTTGCACTGAATCCTCAATGCAAGGTCATATCCAGACCCACTCTCCGGACCAGAATTGATGAAGCTGCCAATCGGATGAAGAAGAATTTGTTGTCACACCTCAGTAAAGTCTGCTATGTTGCCACCACTACTGATTGCTGGACTGCACACCAGCAAAGTTGCATAGGTGTGACAGCTCATTGGATAGATGAGGAAACCTTGGAGAGGAAATCCGCCACACTTGCTTGCCAGAGATTAAAAAGGGTCACACACCTTTGATGTCCTGGCAGGCACTCTTGATGACATTCATTGTCAGTATAGAATAAGGGGAAAAGGGGTAAGAACCACAACAGACAGTGACTCAAACTTCATCAAGGCATTCAGTGTGTTTGGTGAGCAAAGCCAGACTGAGAAAGAGTCAGAATCAGATCATAACTCTCCTGAAGAGACCAAAGCTGATTACCTGGACGCATTCAGCATTCTGGAACAAGACAGTGGTCTTGAGTTCCAGCTTCCTCCACATCAAAGGTGTGCATGCCACCTGTTAAATTTAGTCGCCACAACAGATGCTGCCTTGGCAGAAAACGGTCGTACATGGCTGCGGAGAATGTTGCAATCAGAAATGTCTGAGGAATTCAAAGTGAAAATGTGTTTATATATATATATATATATATATATATATATATATATATTAGGGGTGTGCATCTCTCCAATACACGACGAGACAATTTCGATACATGGGGCTACGATACGATTCAGAAATGATACTTTTTAAAATGGAACGATTCGATACGATTACACTGATACGGTTCAATTCATTGTGGTATGATGCAATCAGATAGTTTGTTTAAAGTAGACGATCATTTTACATTATGAAGCAACATAAGTCAGTTCTATAAATGTGAAATTGCTTGCTATAGACTACAGAGAACAAGTACTTTTGACATGTGAATTCAGCAACATGCCATGTTTATTAGTGTAACAGTACACTTTGAGAACTTTACAAAGCCCCTCTGATAACAGAAAATATTCAAGCTCGTTATTGGCACAAATTAAAGCCAAAGAAACAACTAAACAAGGTGAAAGAAATACAACTTTTGGAAAAATCTGTATAGCCTCAGATCAAGGAACAATAAGTTACTGAGGTTGAAATGGCAAAATGTAAGCACTTGTACAGAAAAAGTGCAGTCTTTTAAAGTGCTCTTTTGTAAATTAACATGCATCTACGTTAAGAAATCTTGCACTAGTGCATTTCACTTTTTTAAACTGCCATTTCACTATGTGTAAACAGAAAACTATCAAAGTAATTATTTTTAGTTTTTCTTTGAGACAATATCCATTCCTATATGCATGGTACACTCACACGTACACACTATTACAAACCTTCCTACATTACATACAGTCAAGAAGTTCATGTCTGCTTGTCAAGATTCTTCTTAAGAAAGATCAGTTGATCAACATGGCCAGGTCGGAGTACACTGCGCTGTGAGGAAACAATGTCTCCTGCAGTGCTGAAAACTCCTTCCAATGCCACATAAATTCTCCATGTCGTCTCACTGAGTGTTGAGATTAGTCGTACTTTATTGCGGCCTTACAATCTTTACATATCGCCACAGTTTTGTCTAGTGCTCCGTTCTTCATATAAAACCCACATTTTCTCCATACCTTTGACTTTAAGCTTTGCGGTGCGTTGTAGACCGTATCGTCATCCATGCAGGCGGCCACAGTTACACTCAATGGGCCCACCTGGCTCAAAAACTGCGTCCGCCATGCTGTCGCGAGATTACCGTGGCCGGCGCACAGGTTACGTCAGAACAAGGCTGCAAAACTAAAAAAGTAACCGGCATGCACTAACATGTCCGATACCGCTGTGCTTGTTTGCAGCAACATCAGACCGATTTATAACGTTGTAATCGGGCCATCGACCGATTCAGCGCACATTTGGCCCGATTCGGGCCCCGTCTACCGATGCACTCGTATCGTTTTAATTCAAATCGATTTTTCGATTCATATCGATTATTTGTTACACCCCATATCATTTTCCTGAGGTTACCCTGCTTATTTCTTTTTTATACTTGTGTGAAATTGTGAAATTACATTTCCATACTTGACTACACATTCCACACTTATTCCTGCAAAAAATTAGTTGCATATGTTTTTTTGTCCTACAGGCTGAGTCCAGCTGAAATTGTCTTCCTGACCAAGTATTGCACTGTTATGAAACCTGTTGTGAAGGCATTGAACATTCTTAAGTCTGAGACCGACACACACACGGGGTGGCTCCTGTCGGTGATGTTCCAGTTACAAGCAAAACTCAGCAGACTGGAGACATCCTCCAAGATGTGTCTGCCCCTTATCAGAGCAGTTCAGGATGGTGTCCAAAAGCGCTTTGAGATGATGCACGACCCTGAACTGATTGCTGCAGCAATCCTTCTGCCAAAGTTCAAGAACACCTGGACTGAGAGGGCTGAAATCATAGAAGCAGGTATGATTTCATTGTTTTATATCATGGTGTAATCAGTCGTTAACTATCAATCCCAGTTTTGTCTACTTTCTTACTAAATAATGTTATAATTGCAGTAAAGTGAGTCTATGCAGTTTCTCCATGGACAGAAATATTTAATATGCATTTCTGTGTGTTGCTCAACAGGTCTGGTCTATGTGAAACAAAACCTTGACCAGATGGCAGAGGCAGCGGTGGAACAAATCATGTCACTTTCATCAGATGAAGACTTCTTCTCCTCAATGAAGTCCAGAAGGTCACAAGGTACAGGGGAGCTAGATGGTTATCTTGCTTGTGTCTCAGACAACATGGATCTGTTGAACTCATTTCCACACATCAAAAAACTTTCTCTGAAACTCAATACTGGTCTTCCTGCCTCAGCTGCCTGTGAGCGTCTCTTCAGCAGTGCTGGACTGTTGTTCACTGCAAAGCGAGCAAGGATTAGCTCTGACTTGGAAAACCAACTGCTGCTCAAACTTAACAAGTTCGAGTAAGGATGGGCACACAAACTCTGAAGATATACAGAAGGGCAGGGCTATTAAAGTAATGTTGTTAATTTGTCATTTTGTTATTCGACAGTTAACCTGTTACCTGACAATGGCACAGTTTTGTCTTAAATACTTGAAGGTCCGTGACCCAATTTAGATTGCAAGTTTTGCAGTACAACTGTTTGGGTTTAAGAAAAGGCTGCTCTACTGAATGCACAGTTTATGCAATATTAAGTTGTATTGTTTAAAATGTTTTACGAGATCTGCACTGGAATTACTATCTCCCTTAATATTTAAAATGTTTTATTTTTTTATTAAATTCTGTTATTGCACTTTAATTTGTAAAGGTGTTCCTTAAATTAAAAACAAATAGTCTGAGATTTATATCCCCTTGAATTTTTTGAACTACACTAGAATCCCTGCTGTTTAAAAAAAGTAACTCGGTAAGTTTTTAATGAGCTACTTTTTACTTGAGTAGATTTTTAGCCTGGTAACTTTACTTGTACTTCAGTAAAATTTCACTAAAGTAACAGTACTTTTACTTGAGTACAAAATGTTATTACTCTTTCCACCTCTGGGTGTAATCAAAATGAAAATGGTTCATTTCACATATTTGCAACCTCCCCCTTCATGTTTATATTACAAAGATACAGAACAGAAGAGGTGTCGCATGTTAATTTATCAACATCACGTCATAAAAAAATATTCAAAATGTAAAATAAAATTTTAAAAATCAATGAGAAGTGCAAAAATAATGTATTTTATATGTAGGTCTTTCCAATGTACATTAAAAAATATTTTAACATTTCTTATGAAAAATGAGTGCATTATCCTCATTGAACCTAATCTCTGAGAAGTAAAGAACACCATTGCACTAAATAGTGATTGAAATGGTTAGTAATGGTAAAATTAACCCAGGAACATCACTGCTGTTCCTGAGAAATGAACATAACAGGTGGGTTAAGCCTCTCAATGAAAATTTTCATGGGGCAGGGGAGTCTACAATTGGCCTCATTATGAGGTTAGTCAGAGGTAGAATAACAGGGTGTAGCTATTTTATGGAATAAGGAGCTTGACTCCTCGATAAATGTGGTCAGACTCGGTGTTGACTGGTGTATTGCAATGCAGTTTACTCATAATGATAAGGAATTCATTATCTTAAATGTTTATATGCCTTATGAATATCATCAAAACAAGGAAAAATATGTAAACAGACTTGCTTTTATTCAAGAGAATTCTTTTAGTCTATATGTCATTGGAATATGAATGCAGATATTTTACATAGGAAATCAGTATTGGCTTATCACATGATTCTGTTTTGTGAAGATAACCTTATATTTTCAAGCAAAGTGCTTTTGCCTATGGACAGCTATACATACATTAGTGAGGCCTGGCACACTGTGTGATGACTGGACCATTGTATTAGTACACATGCTTAATTGGGGGGCATGAGCATTCAATATGGGGCAGCTATGACTGATCATATACCTCTAGCTTTGTCTATAAATGTTGAACATCTGCCTGCATTATGTAGAGATGCAAAAAGTGCAGTATCATGATGAGGCCCAGGGAAGCCTTTAAATCATGGGCTATGGCAGGTTGCCCAAGACAAGGGCCTGAGCACGCTCACCAATGTAAGATACTAGGATGCCATTCATTTTATTTGCCAACATAAGCAAGTTATGAGGGCTGATTCCATGGTTAAAAAGCTGTTGTGTAACACTGCAAGTGACTTTTGGAAAGAAGTGAGAGTTCTTAACTGAAAAGCATCTCTGCCATGCACCATAGATGGAATATCTGGAACAATGTTGCTGGGTTATGGAGACAACACTTATTCAGACAGGACGTATTCAGGTCAACTTATTCAGCTGTGTCAAGAGTGATTTGTGTAAGTCAGGCAATACTGAGGGTAATGATTTGGTGGTGAGTAGATCACAAGAGGTGTACCTAGCTATAAGCAAGCTGCCAAATCATAAAGCATGTGGGTTAGACCATATTTCTGAAATATGCTAGCCCGAGGATAGCTCCTCTACTTGTTATTTGCTTTACTGGTCTTATGATCTGTAGAACCTCTTTTACTGTAGACCTCAATTACCACAATTACTTCCTTAAGAATCTCTAGAACTTCCTAAAAGTCCCAGGATGTCTTTAGTGACAATAAGAACCATCTTAAAGACCCATAGCATCTCCCTAATCACCACAAAAGCCACCTTAAACTCCAGAACCTCAATAATGACCTTGAAAACAGTTCTTTTAGCACAAGACTGCTACATCCCCAGTGCAAGAAGGAGCGTTACTGTAGGTCATTCTTCTCCACAGCTGTCAGACTGTACAATACATCACTGCAGTGATAAGATAGGTGAAATTATGAGGGACTATGTAATAGTCAACTGCAATACTCAAATCCTGGGGGTAAATATGCACGTTTAAAATCTTGATTTCTCTCATACTTTATATTGTCTTGTTTTAGGTACTTTTGAGTAGTTTTTCAGAGATCCTCATGGCTGAAATACAGGTATTTTCCCACATTGCGGGACTAATTATGGGAGTAATATTCTTGTCCTTGTTCTCTTGAATACTATATTTTGTCTTGTTCTTGGGTATTTTGATTTGTTCTCAGGGATTAATTGTGTCAGGATCATTCTTGTTTTTGATTGTCTCTCAAATACTATATTCTGTTTGGTTTTAGGTACTTTGGAATCTGTTTCTCAAGACAGTATGTGTGTGGTGTGTGTTCTTATGGTGTTTTGTTGCTGCTCTCTATTGCTGCTGGAACACAGGAATTTCCCCATTGTGGGATCAATAAAGTCCTACCTACCTACAACCACCTTAAGGATCTCTAGAACTCCCTCTTCGATAACCTGAGGACCTCAGTTACCTTAAGAACTCCTAGAACTTCCTGAATGACCACAAGCACAATTTATCTGCATTAAATTCACATTTATTAAACAAAAACAAAAAATTCACAGTTGATGTTACAGTTCAGATGAATGTCACTCCTCCATCCAACACATAGAAGGAGTTGCTCCTGTAAGCCTTTGTCCTAGTGGAAAAGGAGGAGGTGCAGTGGACGGTGAAGACCTGCTGTCCTACTGCAACAGTCATGTTGTCTGCGACCTCCTGCTGGGAGCACAGCAGCCGGTGGGTCACCAGCCGTTGCCAGGGACGACAGAGGTACGGTCGGTCAGACTCTGTAGAGGCAGCAGCAGAGGAGGGTCTGCAGCTCCTGATGGCGTGGCAGGTGGCAAAAACAGTAATTCTGTAATCCCTGAGAGTAGGAGCCACATGTAAGAAGAGCATTTACAGGTACAGTACTTATGGTCCACTAAAACCTTTTGAAAGACCCAAGAACCACATAAAACATGAAAAATCTTCTTAGTGACCAATAGAAACCCATCACTGATCAATACAAACACCTCAAGGACCTTCTAAACAACCTCTGGACCCACCCGAAAACCTAGAACTGCCTAGCCATATCAGGAACCTCAAACTAGTGAAACTCTCTGAAGGATCCCTGGGACCTCCTCATTGACCACTAGAACCTACTGACTAGTTGAACTTACTAACAGACCACTGGAACCTATGAACCCACTAAAACTTAGTAACAGACCTCTATGACTTATGAACGTACCACTAGAATGCATTAACAGGTCCCTAGAACCCCCTTGCCAGACCTCTAGAACCTCCTAACGGATCCCTAGAACCCTTAAACAATACATATCCACCTGAGCAGCCGGCCCAGCAGGTCTGAACACTTGCCAAGCTTCTCCTCCTGCTTGGCAATGCTGGCCCCACCCTCGCAGCGGTCTGGCCAATAGAAAGCAGAGATACTGTCGATAAGGAGGAATGACAGGCTGGGGCGTGATGCCAAAGAGGTCTCCAGGAAGTGGAGAGTGAGAAGGAGGTGTGAGGTGGACGAGCAGTGAACAACCAGAAGGCGGGACAGACACGAATACAGTGCTGCCTCGTCTGCACCGGCTGATGGTGTGCCAGTTGAAAGAGCTAGACAAACACAGAGAAAGAGGAAATCCACTTCTGTTCTACTAAAATCACCTGAAAGACCTGAGACCCACCTAAGACTTTGTGTACCTCTGTTCAGTCTGCTGTCCAGGATACCGACAAGTCGTAACATGTCAAGACTGTAGTCAGTGTCCACGAACATGACATCTGTCTCCAGACCACCAGCTGCCTGTGGCAATATGCAGCGACACAGGAAGTGGTAGAGCAGCTCTGTCTTACCTGAGACACACACACCTGTGTTACAGATGCACACGTTTCCACAGAGAATGCTTGCAATTAGGTGAACTCACCTGTTCCTTCTGTCCCATAGAGCTCGACCACCTCACCTGGAAACAAACACCAAACTTAACTCATTTTTCCAGTAAAATGTTCTACAGGATCAAGTAGTTGGGTGTGAGTGTGTTCATGTGCATTTAACTCTGTATTTAAACTGAGGGTTGAAGCATGTAGCCCACCTTTCAAAGTTTTGGAATGAGCTATTAGCACTTCCTGTTTGCAATTTACCTATGGATGTACAGACAACTGCCAATGATTACTGTGATACTGATGAAAACTTAAAAACATTTAGATTCTTAATGAGGTTCTGCAGCAGAGGTTTGCACCCCGAAGGTTCCTCCTTGCTGTCACCAAGTGTTGGCTCAAGGAGGATTTGTTGGGTTTCCCCCAAAATAATAATAATAACAATAATAATAAGCACTGTCCTGAGGCCACTTTGTTGCGATTTGGCACTATACAAATGAAAGATATTGCCCAGTCCTTTTCAACCAGGAACTCAGAGACGACGCAGACCACTTGGATTTATAAAAAATATAACCGTGCTGGTTTATTCAAAGGGTCACAGGCAAGAATCAACATTACACGTCCAGGCATCTTCCACCCCCAAAACTGATCGCAGGCAGCCCGGAAGAAGAAAGCCCCCGAACCTAATAGCCTATACAATTTAATCACTTGGTTGGGCTAGCCCCATCCTACACAGGCAACGTCAAACCGTGACGTCACCTGATATGCCAGCTTTACAGCTGACCAGAGCAGTAGTCAAAACATGGAGAAAATTAAAGTGTGTGGCTGTTGATTAGTGGTGTGTACAGACTTTAGGTTTAGGTCTATATGGCACCAGCAGGGCTCAGGATGGCCAGACTTTAGGTTTAGGTCTATATGGCACCAGCAGGGCTCAGGATGGCCAGACTTTAGGTCTATATGGCACCACCAGTGCTCAGGATGGCCAAGGTTTAGGTCTATATGGCAACAGCAGGGTTCAGGATGGCCAGACTTTGGCACATGCTGACCAGTTGCCGGCTGGAGCACTGCTGCTGGTTGACGGGTAAACGAGCATGAGGCAGGAGCAGCTCAGTACGTTTTGGAGTCGGTTTAACACTTCAGTGGAGAGCATCTGATGACTGGTCGCGACATATATTGAGGGGGACAATTTTCCGTTTTCCAAATTTTGGGTGGGACGTGCCCCTCGGTCCCCCGTGGGGATTACGCCCTAGTAATAAGATTATCTATGGCTATAACATTCACCCTGTGACGCTGCCACACCAGAGAATAATGACAGTCTAACATTTGTTCGTGGACAATTACAGTTGTCACTGTAGGAAAAGTGTTTACATGGCCTTAGCCACAACTTAACAATGTGCGTACGTGCACACGTGTCATAGATGCACTCCGGTGCTTCTTCTACAAATAGCAAATTCTGATTAGATCTGGCTTATCTCGAATGTGCCTGTTGATAAGGAAGTGAATTCACACTGAATTTTTAAAAACTCAGTCACGACTCTGAGAAAACAGCATTTTTTTTTTTGACACATGCACTATAAAACTGGCAGAGAAAAGGGAAACCGTCCCGTTAAATGAAGAGGTGTGGTTGTTAATGTCTGGGTGTTTTAAAGTCTCTTAATATCCTCCATGACCTGTATCACATAATCTATCATCTGATAGGTAGCGAGCGAAGTCAGTCACCTTTCCTGGGTCCTCCATTTTCGGGAAACAGACGAGGTTCGACGTCCTTCAGACAGCGACGAGCCTCCAGACGAGCTAACAGCTACAAAGACACACAGCAGTTACACACTGGACCGGCATCTACAACGTACCAGCTGGTAGACGGTACCACTTATTGTATGTACACCGTACCAGCAGGTAGACGGTACCACATACTGTATATACACCGTAACAGCAGGTAGATGGTGGCATTTTTTACTTTTAGGAACGCCAAATTTAACAGCAACTTTTTTTCTATAACCACTGAATGTAAACAACTATCAGCGAAATGCTTTAATATTGAGGAAAACTTCCAAATGCTCATTCTCAGACAAGCTCTTAAGCCATACAATTCACGCATAATTCAATGATTACATCTAAAGTATGTCTTAATTGCGACATAAGAAAACAGTCCACAATTAATGTGAGGAATTGATCATTGAGACGATTCCTCTATCACATTTAAGATGATTTTGGAGTTTAAATCATCTACTGACGGTTAAACCTGAACAGACACTGTTTATTTCACAGGTGAAACGCTGTGTTGTGTTCTGACCTGAGTGCCGCTTTCAGTCATTTCAGCAAACACATCCTCTTCGAAACAATAAAAAAAAAAAAAACGTCCGCGGCCTTTTTTAAATCCACTTCCTGTTTCCCGCATTTTTACCGTAATGGACACGAGAATGAGACATTACCGTAATATCTACTCAATTCATTGCATTATTTGTGTAGTGCCAAATCACAACAAAATTTGTCTCAGGACACTTTACAAAGTGAGGCCTAGACCTTATTATTATTGTTATTATTACAGAGGAAAAACACAACAACTCCCCCTGAGCAGCACTTGGCAACAGCGGGGAGGAAAAACTCCCCTTAGACAGACCCAGGCTCTTGGTGGGTGGCATTCTGCCTTGACCGGCTGGGGTGGTTGGACAGAGGAGAGAGAGAAAAGACAAGTAACAATACACAAAAAACACTGGGCGAATTGTTATTTTTTAACTGTAGTGTTAAAAATCAATTTAAAATCAACTGTAAAATACAGTGAATGTGTTTAAGAGTCCTTTCTTGTGTTTCTTGTTGTCATTTGATTTCCCTTCATAATAATTTTGCCTCTTTGCAGTTTTACCACATTTACTCTCTCTTTACAGTACCCTTTTAGGGTTTTTAGGGTTCTCTTTGTAGTTTTGTGCTTGCATAGCTGTTTCCTGCCCCTTTACAATTGTCATTTTTATGTCCTTGTGGTCATTTTGTGTGTCCGTATAATCGTTTTGTCACATTTTCTCTCCCTTGCTGGTCAGTTTGTGTCTCCAACTGACTTTCCAGCAGTAAATTCAAACAGGGTTCACAGACCTCATGGCCCCTCGCCATTGTCCCAGTAGAATCCATCCTTGCCTGTATACAAAGCAAACTCCATTTAAATATCACAACACAGTTTATTCAAATCTGCTGAATACACATTTGCTACTGCGTTGCTACTGCGATTCAATTGAAAAAAATAACATCTGTGAAAGACAACTTTTACAATAAAGGTCCCCTCTGACTGTTCTCACAGAATAAAGTTACCAGAATAAGTTCCAGTATAGCACATTTAGTGATTCCTGTTTGCCAGCAGCAAATATGAAAACTCTAAAAAACAGTTAATTTATAAAAAGCAACACAACTACATATATACAAACTTGGATATTATTTACAAGTCTGAAATAGATCATCGCCATATGTCCCACATGCTATGAGCACAGCATCAAACCTGAAACCTCAAGGGCACTCAGGGTGTGTAGAAACGTTTGCTAAAACCTTGCATTTTTAAATGTATATTTGTTTATACTTGTCAAATAATACATTAAACATAACCAAAGTTTACCTTTGATATAGACAACCGTCTGATTTAATGTGATACTGAAGAAAACATAAGGATTCCTAATGAACAAATACCTGGGCGTCCACATCAGTGAGGACCTCACTTGGACACTTAACACCGCACAGCTGGTCAAGAAGGCCCAACGGCGGCTGTACTTCCTGAGGAGGCTGAGGAGGTTTGGCATGTCACCTAGGATCCTTTGCAACTTCTACAGCTGCATCATTGAGAGCATCTTGACCAGCTGCATCACTGTCTGGTATGGCAGCACTACTGCTATGGACCGCAAGCACCTGCAGAGAGTGGTAAAGACTGTGAAGAAGATCACCAGGACTCCACTGCCCTCTCTCCAGAGCATTTAGCATTGCAGGGTGCGTAGGAAGGCTGCCTACATCCTCAAAGATCCAACCCACCTCCAGCACAGACTGTTCGCCTCCGTATCCTCTCGCCAGAGAGGTTCAGAAGTGTGAAATGTAGGACCACCAGACTGTAAAAACTCTTTCTTTCCCTCTGCCATCAGACTACTAAACAGCTGAGGAGTTTATTACCAGGAAATACATCATGTACTGTTTACATTCTCAGTTTGCACATGCATAATTACACAGACTGTTGACCGCTGCACATGCTGCTCCCATGCAGCATGCATCCTCTGTTATATTCTTATATATTTTTTATTATATTGCTGCATTTGCTACTTAAAGTGCCTTAGATTTTGTGTTACTTATTTATCTACTTTATATTTCATTTGTATTTTGTGGCATTCATGTGGACAGCAAAGTAAGAATTTCAATGTACAGGGAAACACTTCTCCTAACTGTGCATATGACAAACACTTTGAACTTTGAACTCTGAACTTGAAGTCCTGCAGCATCTTTTTCCTTGGATTTCTGTGGGTTTGACACAAACAGCAGCATCCAGACAGCGTTATAAATGTGTCCGATGTCGTCTCTTAGCACATTCACAGTTTTAACACATTTAACATGAACGGGAGAATATGAACAGAAATCTAAAACAACACCAGTGTTTCCACTGGTAACATTTCTCAGTGGCGGTCCGCCACACTAAAAATCTTTGTTGCCATGGCAGAGAGAGATATACAATACACTACCTGTCAAAATCCGTTGCTAGGCAGTGCCCCCAGATTGATTTATGACCCTGTGGGATGAGGCACGCTTCTGAGTATAAGTCCCGCCCACATGTGACAGATATCTTCCACCTAGATCAAAAGGCCAAACCCTAATTTCATACCTAAAATGATTTTTCATATCCGTGTTACTTTTCTACAACGGATTTTGACAGTATTATATATCCCTCTCAGGGCAAAACATCAATTCAACCAATAGTCTAATCAAGCGCCTCAGTGACTCACCCAGAAAGCTTGTAAAACAACACGGCGAGTGACATACACAGGTGCAGTTAAGGCCAATTCAGACAGTGTGTTTTTAGACACATTTTGTCAAACAGAACTTCATTCTATCAAATGTCTCCAACGCATGTGCAACTAATAATAGAATTGACGAGTTTAAACATAAATATAAAGGTATGTGTCAATCAAGATATATGCAAGAACAGGCTCAATGATAAATTAGATGGAACATTGTGGGTGTGGTGTATGAATTTTAACACTTTGTAATAATTCTTTAGTATATTACTTATGTGGTGTAGACGATAATTATTTACTGCTTGCAAACCAATGATGGTAAGATGATGTCATGGGGTAGGACTGGATAAGTCTGACTTCTTCCTACTCCATTCAAGCATGTACTAGGTATAAGCAAATTGTTACTGGATTAGCATTTGTTGGATATGTGTTCTCGATTTACTGGTCAATCTACGTTCCGACTCTCACCTATGGTCATGAACTTTGGGTCATGACCGAAAGGGCAAGATCCCGGATACAGGCGGCCGAAATGAGCTTTCTCCGCAGGGCGGCCGGGCGCACCCTTAGAGATAGGGTGAGGAGCTCGGTCACCCGGGAGGAGCTCAGAGTAGACCCGGATAAGCAGAAGAAAACGGATGGATGGATGGTGTAAAATTATGTGTCTTGTCATATCAACTGTCTTTACATGCTTGAAAGAATAAATCAAATCAAACTATTGTTGTCCAGTACATTTCAGCTGTCGGTTGGTCTGGTAAGACCGTCTGTCCAGCTCATCAGGAGCTGATGACTGACAGCTGCTCTGATGCTGAACGTCTCGCTTTCAGTGAGGCTGTGGTTACATAGTTGAGTGAAGCGCCAGAGACTGGAAAACTGTTGAGGTCTTAGTTTAGCTCTCACCAAAAAAATACTTAGAAATAACTACTGATAAAAACAACTCACCCATATTAATCTATATCAGGGGTGTCCAAACTACGGCCCGCGGGCCAACTGCGGCCCGCGGGTCAGTTTTTATTGGCCCGCAGCAAATTCTGAAAATATAATTGAATATGGCCCGCACATGGCGCTTGAGCTCAACTCTGTTGCACTTCTCAGTTTCAACACTAGATGGAGCCAGTCACAGAAAAGGTGCTTCTCCACTAAACAAAATTAAGCAAAGAAAAATATTTACCACGAGTCACCAGAAATGGCAGCACCGAAGAAACGCAAGATAGCAAGTGAGTGTAGAAGATTTCAAACACGGTGGGAAAATGAATATTTCTTTAAAGAAATCAACGGAAAGTGTGTCTGTTTGATTTGCAATGAAGATGTTGCCGTGATGAAAGAGTATAATGTCCGTCGGCACTATGAGACCAAGCATCAGAGCTACGCATCGTACACAGGTGCCGAACGAGCACAGAAATTCAAGCAAATGGCAGCTAGCCTGCAAGCTCAACAACAGTTTTTTTTTTTGATTTTTACTCGATAGCATGCGATGAGAGCACAGACGCCACAGACACCGCACAGCTTTTAATTTTTTTGCGGGGAGTCGATGATAATTTTTGCTGTACGGAGGAGCTGCTTGATATGATGAGCCTAAAAGGCACAACGACGGGTGGAAATATTTTTGACGCTGTGTCAGAGGCAGTTGAAAAGATGGGGCTTAAATGGGACAAGCTCTGTGGAGTAACAACGGATGGAGCTCCGGCCATGACGGGTGAGCGCAAAGGAATGGCATCCATGGTGTGCGTCAAGGTAAAAGAGAGCGGAGGTGAGGCTGTTAGGATGCACTGTATAATCCACCAAGAAGCACTGTGTGCCAAGACTGTCCAGCTGGGCGATGTGATGAACACTGTTGTAAAAACTGTCAACATAATTCGAGCTAGAGGACTGTACCACAGGGAATTTCAAGCTTTCTTATCTGACGTGGATGCTGAATACGGGGATGTACTCTACCACTCTGATGTGCGCTGGCTCAGCCGCGGCTCTTTGCTGCAGCGGTTTTATTCACTGAGATCAGAAATCGACAAGTTTTTGAAAGAGAAGGGCCGACCTCTTCATGAACTGAGTGACCCTCTGTGGCTGGCAGACCTGGCATTTTTAGTTGATCTCACTCATCATCTGAATACACTGAACAAGAACCTACAAGGCAAAGAACAGCTGGTGTCACACCTGTATGCGCACATGAAAGCCTTCTGTGTAAAGCTCCGCCTGTTTGAGACACAACTACGAAGCTTTAATGCTGCACACTTCCCTGCGCTGTCTGAAATCAAGTCTGCTTTTCCAAAGGCAGACCTTTCTGCTAAAAAGGAGAAATATGCTTCTGTAATTACATCTCTCGTGACAGAATTCAACCAGCGTTTTCAAGATTTTTCTGTCATTGAAAAACAAATCAAGCTGTTCTCGACCCCCTTCCTGGTGGATGCAGAAGAAGTGGAGGAGAGTCTGCAGTTAGAACTGATTGAAATGCAATGTGATGATTCTCTGAAGAGTCAACATCAGCTTCTCTCCCTCCCTGACTTCTATCAGAGTTTGGATCATGCCAAGTTTCCTCTGATGAGACGCCACGCAAAAAGAATGATGAGCCTGTTCGGCTCAACATACATATGTGAACAAACATTTTCTCTGTTAAATCAGAACAAAAGCAGACTGAGATCCAGAATGACTGATAGCCATCTCTGTGAAGTCCTTCGTGTCTCAACCACCAAACTTTCTCCTGACATCCCAGCCATCCTTCAATCCAAAGGACAGCATCACTGCTCCCACTGAGAGCAATGTTCTTCACATTATAGGTGAGTTAGAAATACACACAGTAATCATGTGTCAATATGTCACCTCTTGTGTGTGGCCCGGGCCTTTGCTTATTTTTCTGTATTTGGCCCTCACCAAAAAAACTTTGGACACCCCTGATCTATATAATTATTAAGTGTTTGATTAGGGATGGAAGACTGAGCTCAGAGAGGGACAAATGAGGAGAGTGGAGGTAGGACCCAAGTGTTCAGGCAGAGCACTGTCCCCCCACCCCCAGCAGGGGACACTGCTGCCACACCAAACCTCTTGATCCCCAGGAAATACAACACATTTAACACTACACAATAATCAGCCAATCACAGGAGGCGCTGTAGTCTCACACAGCAGGGAAGGATGAGGGTCACCTGACCACTCTGCAGGTCTCTGTATGCCAGATATGTCCACATGTTACAGACAGGTGTTGTCTGTCTGTCGGAGACCATGCAATTCTTCTGCATTTGTGAAGCTCCGCCACAAGTCTCACTGCCAATCACAGCCTTTTGTGGACTTCCTGTTTTTTGCTTCGATTTGTTTACTGCATCCTGATTGGTACTCGGTCCACCTGAGTCCATGTGATCTGTCTGTCCCTCCTCAATCATGTGACCGTTTTGTGTCTCTGTGATCATGAGACCTGCTTGTCTGTCTAAGATCATACGACCTCTCTGTTCTTCTGTCTGTTCCTCCACAACCATATGACCTGTCTGTCCCTCTGTGACTATATGACCTGTCTTTTTTCCCCCAAAGATGTGACCTGGATGTCTCTGCAATGCACTGCCCCCAGCCTCTCTGTGAGTCACAATCTTTTTTGGTCTTGCTCTTTTCTGTCCAGGTTCATTTACTGCATCCTGATTGGTCTGACCTGTCTGTCTCTCCACTTCCCCCAACCTGTCTCTCACTGTTGTATGAGCTGTAACCCTGCCCTTGGAAGTGATCTTCTTCTGTGGTTTCCTCCCCCATCTGAATCCCCTCGCTCTGTCCTGGTGGGCCATTCCCAGACATGACTGCTTCTCCGATTCCAAGAGGTATCTGATTGGTGGACCGACCATCATCCTCCTTGGTCTCTGAGGTTGCTCTGTCACTTCATTTCTCACCTTTTTTTCCCCTCCATCATCTCCTCCTCGCACTTGCTCCTCCACTCCTCTTACCTCCATCAACTCCTCCTCTTTGCCCCCTCCTTTCACCTCCTTCTCAACCTCTCCACACATCCCCCCTCCATCTTCCTCCTGTGGTCGACTCAACCTCCTCTTTACAATTTGGTTGGTCCACTGTGGATTCCTGGTCACATGTTGTCTCAACCAATCAGGAGCCTTGGTGGGGGCAGGTGGGAGGGGCTCTTCCTCCTGCACCTCCTCTTTACTCCTCTCTCCCTCTCTGCTAGCACCGTTTCCCCGGCGATGCCTGTGGACAGACAGGTGGCGCTCCAGTGACACCTCCCTGGTGAATTTCAGGCCACACACCTGAAAACACACAGACTGAGGGTTAAAAATAAAAAAAAAGATGTAACTCGCCTTTAAAAGTAGCTGAATTACTTCCTGTTTACAGCATACTCATGGATTTACAGAAAACTATCATTGGATTACTGTGATTTCACAGAAAAGTTAAAAACATTAATGAAGTTTTACAGCATATTTATTCCTCTGATTTCCGAGTGGATTTATACAGATTTATTCTGGATGGGCATCAGAGATAATGACAGTGGAAGTCACAGTAAATCTAAAAATGTGTTTCGTTTCTGCGTGCTCACATTTCAATTAGTTACAACTCTGAGAAGACGTTCAAACTGCAGCGCCCAGACTAAATGTTAAAAGTAGTTAAGTTGTGAAAATCTTGGGCTGTGGACGGACCTGACAGAGCCACCACACCCCATCCACTCCTCCGTCTGTCTCCTCTGTCAGCTGCACCCCTCCTCTCTCTCTGTGGCTGTCCTCCTCCCCCTGCCACCGCGGCTTTCTTTTTGCTGTTGCTCTGCTGTGATTGGCTACCTCGAACTCCAGCAGGTATCTGATTGGTGGACCAACTGCCTTCCTCCTCGGCCTCCCTGCCTCCTCCCTCACCCCCGCCACCTTCCTGTCCTCGGCTGTGGTGTGTTGGATTCCTGCCGCAGGCGGTCTTTTCTCACTTCTCCCCCCTGGCATCTCTGCCTTGTTTTTCCTTACATTGTGATTGATTTGTTTGAGCACCTCTCTGGGCTTTTGTCTAGAGGTGTTACAGCTGCAACACCGCCTCTTCTTCATAGGCGTCATCGTGACATGTTTATCACTGCACAAACACTCAACTGGAAAAGAAAATGACAGAGAAGCAGAGATCATGAATATCTGCATCCTGTCCCCATAGTTGCAAAGAGGCAGTATTGGAAGCACTCAGGTTCTCAACTTAAGTCAAAGTAGAAATAGCACAGTGTAAAAATACTATGCAACAAGAAAAAGTCCTGCATTCAAATAAAAGTACAGAAGCATTAGTATCAAAATATTCCCTAAATACCACAAGTAAATACAGCTGTGTAGAACAGCCCATTTCACATTAATGTATATGTTATTGGACGTTAGTGACCGATGCATTATTGTCTTCATCATTTTAATGTGGCAGCTGATGACAGTGGAGCTGATGTTAACTATATACTTATAATTTGAAGTACTTTTGATACTGCCAATTGTGAATTTCCCACTGAGGATGAATAAAGTCTAAAGCCTCTGCTGTCATTTGTTTTATTAATGGGATTTTCTTTTCTCCATGTCTGTACCCTTGCAAACTTACTGGAGGGATGACTTCTCTGCTTTTAGCAGATGATGTGGTTCTGCTGGCTTCATCAGACCTTGACCTCGTGCATGCACCGCAGTGGTTTACAGCTGAGTATGAAGCAGTTGGGATGAGAGGCAGTACCTCCAAGGCTGAGGCCATGGTGCTCTGCCAGAAAACTGTGGACTACTTCCTTTAGGTTGGGACTGAGGTGCTGCCCCAAGCCAAGGAGTTGAAATATCTCTGGGTCTTGGTAAAATGGAGACTGACAGGCGGACTGGGGCAGTGTCAGTAGTAATGTGGGCACTGTCCTGAACCGTTGTGGTGAGGAGGGAGCTGAGCCAGAAGGCAAAGCTCTCAGTCTACCAGTCAACCTACAGTGAACTCGCAAAGTTTTCAGACCCTTATCAATTTGTCCACATTTTGTTACGTTTCAGACTCAAATGGATTCAGTTATGATTTTTTTCTCATGAGTCAGAACAATACTTCACAATGGCAATGTGTAAACAGGCTTCTGAATTGTTTTGTAAATTTGAAACTCAGCTGCAAAACAAGCTTTAGAACATATTTATTGTCATCTAGCAGTAATAAACAGGTATCAGTCTTTTTTCCCCCAAGGCAGTCAGGACTATCTAGATCTACCATAATTTCATATGACAGCCTATCACCTGTATGTCTTATGTAATTGCAAAACCCGAATACCTCCCAAACATTCATTTCACAGACTAGTAGGTAGCCTGTACTAGCATCACTAGAATTAGGGCTGGTCACAGCATTTCTTTTGAAATGCAGTTCATGACGAGACAATGAGTAACGTTCCTTCGTAAGATATGGAACCAGGTGTGTATTTCTCACAAATATGGACATATTGCGTCCAGCGGGTTGGTAAGAATACACTGTAAAATCTATCTGACTTAATGTTAGTTTCTTCAATTTAACATCGTCTCCCTTCTTTTACTCTTCCCTCTCTCCTCATCTGGGTGTCATTTCGTCTCTCAACTTCCTGTATCCGTCCTTTCAAATTAAAACCCCTATGCAGTCATGTAACTGGGACACTGTAATACTTCATAAAACTCTGAAGCAGAAGCAGCAATAAATTTGCAGTGGCAGGCTGCCGCATACACACACACACACAGGCAGGCATGAATCTTTGCCGATTTTGACCACATTAACATCTGTATTTAAATGCAAAAGGGTGACAGGAGCATATTTCTGAGCATTTAAAGATCAATAAAAACAGCTGCATATGATGAAAGATTTTTGCACCAGCCAAAGCCGATCACTGAAAATCAGCCATTTCCGATTCCCGACCAATCAGTGCATCTCTTCTAAAAATCAATAGAAAGTGGGGATACCAGTTTAACTTCACTCTTATGCAAACTTACTGTTGTTGTGGTTCAAAGAGCCTTTGTCCTCCTCATTCTCTGCAGCCAGATGGGGGCTCAGTGGAGCAATGAGCCCTGGAGGAGGAGCTAGGTAGTCTGTGGGAGTGGTCATTGAATAAGGAGGAGGAGGACAAGGAGAAAGAAGTGTGTCAGTGGGCGACATCCTGAACACAGGCATGCTGAGTAACGGAGCAGAACACAGGGTAGGCCTGGGTTCCTGTGGTAAAGGGGGTTCCCACATAGGCATGCTGGGTAGCAGCCCAGGCAAGTGGACCTCCTTGGACTGGAGCTGGTCTTGGAGGTGCAGAGGTGCAGGTGGCCTGAACAGAGGCATTGTGGGTAGTGGTGGGTAACTGTAAGGCGAGGGGAGCAGGTAAAGTGGAGGCTGGTTGTAGCTGACCTGTGTTGCTGTGTGGAACAGAAGAGCACTCTCGCCTGGGTCATCTGCTGGGACACAGACACACTGCCACGGTACAGGAGATGCACCTGAGAGACAAACAGGAGAGATGGGAAGTGAGACAGAAGAAAAACAAGCTTCAGATCCAACATCAGATCTCTGCTGGTGTCAGAAAACTGCTAGAAACACACCAGAAAACCCTTAGCTTCTCTTGCACATGCAGCAGTGTGTTTCACTGTGTTTTTAATAGTTTTTTGACAAAGGTAGCGGTCAAAGCCAAACCAGTTTCTGGATTCACAGCTATATCCTCACCTGAGTAACTCCAGGTGAAGTCCACCTGCACAGCGGCATCCCCCCTCTCAGCTATGTTGCTCTGACATCCCACTTCTCTCCTCTCACTCTCTAGACTTTCCCACTGGCAGCCTACCTCCCTCCTCGCCCTTCCCTCGTGATCCTGGATCATCTGTACCAGCTTTCAGACCAGTGTGAGGAGAGGAATGGTGACACAAAACAATGAGACTTAAATGTGTTGTTGCAATTTCTCCCGGTTATCAACAATAATAAACAACCAAAACCAGATCCTAACTAAAATTAGAAGTTATGTCACACCGTGTTAAATGTTGGAACGGGGCGCCATTTTGGGAAATACTCGCTGTATTTACCTGAACGCATTCTTATCTTAAAAACTTGTTTAAATCGGTTAGGTCCCACTTTGCTGACTGTGGTAATTCAGAATGGATAACTACAATTGACTGTAGCTGACTCGTAGCGGACAAAGCGACCGACTGAAAAATAAATCTGCACCCTGATCTCAGCTCTCGTTTCGGGATCTAACGCCAGCTAGCAGCTGCCTTATATGGGTAACATGAACCAACATTATAAGGGCTAACTTACATCCGGTAGTGGTGAGTTTTTTAGTTTGTACTGCAATCAGTACTTGTGCTCACAGTAGAGTATATTTATACTGTTATATAAGTACTTTTATTCCTAATTATCCCTAAATCATTTACTATTGTTATACAGACTAAATGAACTGATGAAGCTAGGATGAAAGGTGAAACGTCTTCGACCTAAAAAGCTAGTCCAGTTGATTTTTTTCTAAGTTTTTTCAGCCTACAGACTAAATGTTTAATCGGTAAATAAAACTACTTAAATACATTTCTGCGTCAAGAATACTTATGCACCATGCTAGACTACGGCACTAACAACGATGTTACGACCTGGCTTTACGCTGCTAGCTAAACACAACTTGGCTTTTAAACCGAATAAAGTTCCGTTATGAGCTGTTGTTCGTCGTCACATTGAACTCGACGAACTTAGGTCTCGCATCCATGTCAAAGCATCTTCAACGTCAAAATTTCCCGGTTTTCACGTGCAGAAACGCGCCTCAACTCAATCTCTCGGTTCAACCGTAATGTCTATTTCTAGTGTATAAAATGTGCCAAAAGTAATGTTTTCTTACTTTTGCGTCCCCTACTTGTAACGCCTGGAAGCCTCATTAGTCTTGCTGTTGTTGTTCTTCTTCTTCACGACAGGACGTGACGCTACTGCCGCTCTGCCCCGCAACCTAACGGTCGGAGGTGGTGCTGGTATCGGCATTGATCCATCGATTCATTCAATCTCTCGAAATAAGCAGTTATGCGCTAATATTAATGTAGCTTTCATAAAAGTATGTCACTGTGTGCCATAAATGTTATTTTGTGTTTCTTATTGTCGTTTTGTTGCCTTTGTTCCCTGGCTCTTTCAGGGCCATCCATAGACATTTTGGGGAGCAGGTGCTCAAGTTAAAAAATGGACACACCTACTGTATCACTAGTGATGGCGTACCAGGCCCAATGAAGCTTTGAACCTTTTTGGATCATTGGTTCACTACTGGAAGCTTCATTCATTGAACACGTGGGTGATATCTGCTGGCTCGGTGGTTGTTGTACAGCCTTGCAAAGGTGAAGCACCTTGCCTGTGCACTAAGTTTTATTGTAATGTGGAAATTACTTAAATAAAGCTGAAATCTAACTTCATTTCACATGTGTCTGTTTTTCTTTCTTGCCTCATAAAGTATCTGAAATGAAATGTTGACTACCTAAGTAATTCTTCTTCCCCAAGAATATGAAATGGATTTATAATTATTGATCCCAAATTACACACTGGACAGAACAAATATTTACAGGGTTCAATGAGGCTTTGGATGTAATCAATGTTATAACAATATAATATAATATGATATAATGTGATTTATTCTTCCTGTGTTTATTTGGAGGGGACCATAAACTTGGACATCCATTGTATGAATAACAGATTGGACAATAAGGCTTGAATCTTGGAAATATAATTTACCTTATTTGGTGGCACCAATTCAAAATGTTACCACACTTGTGACCGTTTCCTTGATGGCTCCATAGTGAGGCAATCCATAATGTGTTGACAAGAGGTAAGACACAGAGCGCAGTTTCATCCACCCTAAATACATCTGTATCACACCAGTGTTTCAAAGCTCCGTCGAAAAATACCCTTCTGAGTTTGAAGCAAGCTTCGAAGCCTTGGTATCAGAGGGAACATCACTACCTACCACAGACAGTTAATTATGAAAAAATAAACAAACATAAAGTTGCAAAATAGTATCTCATTGTATTTTTATGCTTATGTGTGTACTCAGCAAATTTATACAACATTATCAATTTGCACAGGGAAAATGCTCTTTAGTAGGTTAATAAAACTGTGTGGTGACAGTGTTTTCATTAAAAAAAAGAACTGTAACTGTCAGGGGCTCAACTTCAAGTACTGTGGGTGTAACTTCAGTAGAGTCAGTTCAGAGACAGTGCTGACAAAATATTAATATACAGCTACAGCAGCTTTATAGCTGTGATTTAGACTGATCAAACCACATTGTGTAGATAAATTGCAGACCTATGATGAGATCTGAGGCAAGGCATTAACATGTAATTACAACTAGATAAATGCATTTCCTGTCGAAAATGCGTGTGGATGCGATGTGCTGAAGGATTGCCCTGAAAATGCTGAACATTTTGACACCTGAAAGGCATATCTACCTGAAAGTATACTGAAGTACAATTTTCCCATTAATTTGAATGGGGGAAATTTTCAAAATAAAGCTAAATATTTCAGAAGTGTGAAATATTCTGAGTTGAAGCATGAATGTCCTGGGAGACTTGAACATTTTGATAACTGAAATACCTGAAAGTATGCTTAACTAGAATTTTCCCATTCATTTGAAAGGGAAACTTTTCAGAATAAAGCTAAATATTTTAAAAGTGTGATGTTTTGAAAAATAGTTGATAGAAGCATGAATGTCCTTGAAGAGCTGTACATTTTGATACCCAAAATAGGTGAAGGTATGCTGAAGTGGAATTTTCTCATTCATTTGAATCAGGGAAAACTTTCAAAATAAAGCTAAATATTTCTAAAGTATGATGTTTAGAAAACTTCTGAATAGCAGCATGAATGTCCTTGAACAGCTGAACATTTTGATAGCTAAAAGTATGCGGAAGTAGAATTTTCCCATTCATTTGAATAGAGCAAGATTTTCACAATAAAGTTAAATATTACAAAGGCATGAAGTTTAGAAAACTTCTAAAAAGAAGCATGAATGTCCTTGAAGAGCTGAACATTTTGATACCCGAAATAGCTAAAGGTATGCTGAGTGTAGAATTTCCCCATTCATTTGAATGGGGCAAAATTTTCAAAATAAAGATAAATAGTTCTAATATATGAAGTTTAGAAAAATTCTGAATAGCAGCATGAATGTCCTTGAGGAGCTGAACATTTTGATACCTGAAATTATGCTGAAGTAGAATTTTTCCATTCATTTGAATGGGGCAAAAGTTTCGAAGTAAAGATAAATATTGCTCAAGTATGAAGTTTTGAAAACTTCTGAATAGAAGCATGAATGTCCTTGAAGAGCTGAACATTTTGATACCTGAAAAAGCTGAAAGTATGCTGAGTGTAGAATTTCCCCATGCATTTGAATGGGGCACGATTTTCAAAATAAAGCTAAATATTTTAAAAGTATGAAGTTTAGAAAAGAAGATAGATTTTTTTGAGAGGAGCCAGCTGAGGTGGCTCGGGCATCTGTTTCGGATGCCTCCTGGGTGCCTTCCTAGGGAGGTGTTCTGGACATGTCCCACCGGGAGGGGGCCCCGGGGAAGACCCAGGACACGCTGGAGGGACTATGTGTCTCGGCTGGGCCTG
>NW_018128235.1:574824-575682 GCF_001952655.1 Monopterus albus | reverse complement strand
GTGTCTGGAGAGAGGGAAGTCTGGGCATCTTTGCTTAGACTGCTGCCCCCGTGACCCGGTCCCGGATAAGCGGAGGAAAATTGATGGATGGATGGAAGTTTAGAAATAATTTTAAGAGAAGCATGAATGTCATTGAAGAGCTTGTTGGGAACTCAGTTCTTTTCACCGTTAACTCTGAGAGAATGGTGGATTTTCAGCTCAGCCAGGCACAGGATTACTGCACCATCTGCTGGTCCGGGACAATGGACCGGTCGTCTTTCAAGTTGAGCTGGCCCTCGAGGTCACGGCACCAATTGTTGGACCCTGTACTTTTCACCACGCTAACTCTGAGAGACGAAGCAGTCCAAGTAACTTCAAAACATGCTGATTTATTCAATGAACACAGGTAAAAATTAACATTACACGCTCAGGAGTCTTTGCACCTCCAACATGCAGCTGAAAGATGAAAAGCCCTGAACCATAACAGGCCTATATATTATATCACTTCGGGCTAACCCCATACTACAGGGACGCCAAACCGTGACGCCTCCTGGTGCCAGCTTTGCAGCTGGCCAGAGCAGTAGTCAAAGCATGAAGAAAATCAATGTGTGAATGTCTGTTGATTATGTGGTGTGTAGCTAAAACATTCTGACATGACATTAAGCATAAGAAAATATTATGACTACGATTATGGTTAAACACGTCATAACAATAATATTAAACATTCTGTCTGCTAACAACAATCAACTTTCTGTCTAGTTATCCTTGAACCTGAACAACCTGGAGTACCTTTAAGAATGACTAAGCATTTAACAGCCTGAGCTAGACTGTCTACTCTAAACATTTCTAATACATAAAATATCTAACCAATATCTATCT
>NW_018128235.1:557858-559051 GCF_001952655.1 Monopterus albus | reverse complement strand
TTACGATAGAGAGGGTGAAGAGGAGGGGGAGAGAGACAGGGGGGAAGGGGAAGGGGAGAGCGACAGAGAGAGGAGTTATGTTGGGGCATGTCCCAACTGCACTGCATTTTATGAACCACCAGATGGCACTCCAAGACTGTCATTGACTCAGCACTTTGAGCTCCCATTGACTTGTATTGCAAAATATAAAGCTGAATAGATTAAAAAGTATAAATGTTATAAAAAAAAGTTGAGTACAAGCAGGGATGCCCTTGAAGAGTTGAACAGATTGAGACCTCAATGGCCTGTATCGCTGAAAGTATGCTGCACTTACTAATGGCCAAAACAAGGGTGGAAGATCCCAGAATAATAACTAGAAAAAGTGCATTTCCTGTCAAAAATGCGTGTGGATGCTGACTGCTGAAGGATCGCCCTGAAAATGTGGAAGACTTTGACGCCCGAATGGCTTTTGTAGCTGAAAGTACGCTGAAGTAGAATGTTCCCATTCATTTGAATGGTGCAAAACTTTCAAAATAAAGCTACGTATTTCAGAAGCATGAAGTTTAGAAAACTTCTGAATAGATGTGTCGTGTATAAAATTAATTCACAGGGAGAATCACTGCAGTGCCAATCATCATTTATTGAACAATATATTGTAATGTGAATTCCAGAGGGAGAGAAACAGAATCACCTGGAGTTATGGATCTCTGCAGAGTTTGGGGTCTTTGTCTGTCTTCTCAGGTCCCCCCAAATGCACCCACACGCTCGTCAAGTCTGAGTCTATCTGAGTCTGAGTTCCTCTTATTAGCCTTACAGCTGATTATATAGCCCTTTCCACTTCTTGAACCTCCTGCATTATGTCATTCTGGACATCTAGCGGGCCCCCCTCCCGCGTGTATGGGAAGCCCCTAGAATTACTGGAAAACAGGACGCTGGACTTCATGTTTATGCAGAAGATCCTCACAAAAGTTCATCTCTGACCATACTTAGCCCTGTGGTGGTTAGCAGTAAATCAGACTCCAGACCACCACTACAGATGCATGAATGTCCTTGAAGAGCTGAGCATGTTGATACCGGGAATAGCCGAAAGTATGCTTAGGTAGAATTGTCCCATTCATTTGAACAGTGAAAAACTTTCAAAATAAAACTAAATAATTCAAAAGTATGAAGTTTAGAAAACTTCAGAATAGAAGCATGAATGTCCTTGAAGAGCT
>NW_018128235.1:553379-557068 GCF_001952655.1 Monopterus albus | reverse complement strand
ATGTCAGAACAAGATCAAGAGTGTGATTAAAACAGTGAGTGGGTTTATTTACAGTTTGAGAAAAGCCAACTGAGGCTAACCATGAACAGAATGCATTGTTGAGGCTGTCATTGTCGGCATCTACATGAATATTAAAGTCGCCTACTATGATTATTTTATCTGTACTAAGCACGAAATCAGACAGAAAGTCTGAGAATTCACTTAAAAACTCTGAATAAGGAGCAGGCGGACGGTATACAACAACAAATAGAACTGGCTTTTGATCCAATGTTATGTTGTGGAAACTGGGGCAGTTTTATCTGACATGGACCACAATGCTTTTCACCCAGATCGTTTCCTCATCCCTCCAGATTGTGCCCACTGTTGAAATATTTATATTTCTGAGCAATATTTCTCTTTATTTTAAGTTTATACGTATTTTGGGTTTTATTTTGAAAACTGGGATGTTATTTTGGTGAAAGTTAAGTTGTATCATCAGTAAATTTAAGGAGCTTAACACAGATCAGAAGAAGTTAAATGCCAAAAAACACATAGAAGACACAAATATATCTTGATTGGACTGTCTGATATTGATCAGCAGATGGCACCCCAGGACTGTGTCATTGAGCTGTTGAGGTGCTTGTTATACGTATATGAATTCTGTTTAGCAGATGTTTTGTGTCTTACAGAAATTTACCTACAGGGCTCTTTAGTAAGTGAGACTCTACAGTTAGATGGTTATAAATTTATAAAACGCAACAGACACCTGTCTTACTCAAATTTTCCACAAATGGCAAATAAACATGGAGGTGGAGTTGCAGTTTATGTCAGAGACAACATTCATATCCATGAAAAACACTATATAAATAATGTAACTGACCTCGAGTTTGTGGCTTTGAAAATTGTAGCCCCAGTGAGTGCACTCATTGCAGTTGTATACAGACCTCCAGACTATAGTTTGCCATCATTTTTATCAAATCTAAGAAGCTTATTGGACTTGAAATCATAGATTGTCACCCAATCATTGTCTGTGGTGATTTCAATGAAAATATTATGTCTTTATGTGTTTGGGGGAATATCTTTGGGAAAGTATTGATAATTACCAGCTGCATCCTACAAGAATATCTTTGGGAGAGTGCTGAACTGTTAGATCTCATTTTTATCTCATAGCCACACCCTATATTGTTATTTTGTAGTGCACAAAAATAAGCGCAACCACATTTAGTATTGTGGTGGCCAATCTTTGTGGCTCCTTGATGTATGATCTCCAGATGCACATCCTGTCTGATATGTTCTGTGTTGTTCCCGCCAATAGGAGGGCTAGTGGGAGGAACCAGGGAAGTGAAGAAAAGTGTTGGTTGTTGGTGAGCGGGTGAAGTGAGAGGGAGCGTTTTTGCCGGAGAGAGGAGAGAATAGACAGAAGTGTGGGAAGAAACGGAGCGGTTCTTGTGTTTGGCTGATGTTCGTGTTCTGCACATGTTATACGTGCTTGTCACCCTGATAAAAGGTAACGCAAAGGAAAGTCTGTTTGGTGTTTGTGTCTGTGATTTGCCTAGGTCGGTTTGTGAAACTCTGTTGCATGTGAGGCTTAAAGTCCAAACCGCACGAATGCACTTATTTAACGGTCCAGTTGAGTGATCTTCAGTTATATGCCTTTTAAGCTTTAAGCACATTAAAGCTACACTGTGTTTTATAATGTTGCTTAAAACAATGTAGTGAGAGTATAAAAGTGTATTGTTTTTTCTTTTACAGCTTCTGCATAAACAAATGTGTTGCACCAACAGTGAGCATTGTCTGATTCTTCTGCCTGTAACATGCATTTTGCAACAATTGCAATTGGAATGATTTTGGTGAGAAAGCTGCCATACCAACAAGAAAATGACAGTAAACCTGTGCTGTTAAAATTTGAATGTGATAAACTATTAATTTAGCTAAATGTTTTGAGTTCATATCCAATAAATAATTTCTCTTAAGTTTGCTAGTGTTGTAACTTTATTAATACCAGTAAATGTAGTTAATTTAATTTTCCTTTTTTCTAGGTTTTGAGATTGTAATGCATACTTCATGGACAGTTTTAGAGTTCTAATTGAGGTAAGTAAAAGTATTGGTGTTTTGCTCTTCTGTTTTCAGAGTCTGACTGTACACTATTCTGCTGGAGTTTGGCAACAGAGTTCAAGTCTAGGTCTATACACGGTCCAGTCCCTAAGATGCAGGATTCAGGATGATAGTTTAGAGCAAGGTAAAAAATTTAAAAAGTTCAATTGAGTTTAAACTGGGTAACATTCAAATTAAGAGTTTATACTGAAAAATGGTTTGTTACATGTGTGAGTTTAACCCTGTAGTGCACTTTGCCTGAATTTAACATACTTTCACCTGAAACACCAGAAGCTGTGTGCTGCAAAAGTAGATACAGAAGGGCTGGATATTTTATCAGAATCTGCTTTATTGATCAAATGTTTAAGACACATGACAAATTTCACTCTGATACATTGGCTCTCAATGTGTATGTACATATACCCATGCAAAGGGCAAGTAAATAGTAAACCAACATAAGCCTGTGTAATATAACAAAATAATCACTATTAACAGCAACAAACAGTGTAAACAATACAAAATGGACAAAGCAAAATACAAAGGTTTGCAGCTGAACACTGAAAATTGTAGTAAAAGTTGCTTATTTGAATGTTGTTTTTTTTGTAAAGAATTCTGATGAATATTTCATTTTATGTTCTATTGTTAAAATGTAAACTTTTAAGCTATTAATTTAATCTAAGACATTTCTGGATTGCTTTGCTCAGTTTCTCTGCATATAAGATGAATTGTCTATCAAGTAGCTGAAACCACTGAACTTATGGTCACATGCTGTTCAGACTATCAAACCAGTTTAGATTTTTGGCTAATAATTTCAAACATGTTTGAAAGGGTTAGGGCATGTTATACTGTTCATAAACTAACAAAGAATGATCAATTTACACAGAAACACACTGGCTCTTAAAGGTAGGGAAGCCATTAAAGAGAGTCATGGGTGCAACATTAACACATTCGCTGGCCAAGAATATCAACATGTGAGGTATAAATGGGCAGATTGCCTTATAGCACCTGCAGATAAAAGATGTTGTAATTGATACCTTTGACTTACAGACTCCCTCACAGATTCACTTTGACTATGCATCTTTTTATGGCTGGCTTTATACTACAGGTCTTGATGTCCAATTCTGAATTTTTTGCCTATATCCTATTTCTGAAAAATTGCATATGTGTGTGTTATAGCTGTTGTGTGACTTAATCATCTGAGATCTGATGCCACGGACCAAGAAATGGAGACCAGGATTCCAAATTGACTTCAGCATGCACCAGATAGGAATGGTGGGCGAAGCAAACAAATGGGGAATAAAGGAACAGCAATACATTTATGAATGTTGAAAGGATATGCTAAACTGTTCACTGAAGTTTCTGCTGTTTGAACAAAAGATAGTGTTCCATTGCCTTTTTGCAGTCTTAAATTTGATGCAATGTTTTAGTATTCCTCCCTGCCCCCACAAATTTCAGAGTTTGGGTTGTATTACCCTTTTCATGCTGTTCTGTCTTTGACCAATGCTTACACTTGCAAAATGTACCTGAGTGACATAGTACAAGACTGCAGAGTGTAGGATGAAAAAATCAGAATACACTGTCAGGTTTGGCCGGCTGCACCTACTTTCTCACTCCCC
>NW_018128235.1:548998-550587 GCF_001952655.1 Monopterus albus | reverse complement strand
CTGCTGATATCTACAACTAATGCAATATATTGCATTTGTTGTCACACGTTATTACATGGCTTGATTAAGGCATACATTAGGCTAACATCTGGTGCCAGTACTAAAACTGTACTTATACTCAGCCAACATATCGTAAAGAATGATGGTCCTTTGGTGGCCCACAGCTGGCAAATGTTGTTGGTAATGTATGTATTTTGCTGTTGTAATTTTAAATAAAACACACACACACAGCAGTAAAGAGTGGAAGTTGCCTGTCTGCAGACAGCATTCCTGGGCCTGATTGATCGACACCAAGTGGAATCCTGCAAAGCCAGAAGCGTCATCTCAGCAGACTACCAGAATTGTGTTGTTGATTTTGAATACAAGACTTAACACAAATATACAAGGATTTAGAAAATTAACATTGCTTCTAACATTGAAAATACAACCATTATAAATTCGGTTGCTGGTTCTGCTGGTAAGTCCAAACATTTGAGGATAAGGACAGATGGCTGTGATAACTGTTGAATACGTGAAAAAATTTACACTAAAATGTTTTCTGTGGAGTTTATTCCTTCACATTTAATATTTTTCTGGCAAAATTGAAATAACTATTTTGCAAAGCAAACGGATTGTTGTATTTAGTAAGAGTAACTATGATTTTGTGTGATTGCAATTAAATCTACAATAAATAGCTGTCACTTTTAAACATGGTAAAATTTGTGATATTGAGCCACGATTCACTTATAAAACGTCAATGAGAGCTTTCAAAAATTATTCAGTGTTCACCTGCTTGAGTACAAACACCGTGTAACCTTAACTAAACAGTTCACATGAAGTATTGTGAGCTTCATGTTAAATAAAGAACTTAGTGTCTACTGCGCTAGCCGTTAGCATGTCAAAACATTATATGTTATAATGGTGTAGCTAACTCAGCCACAACACGGTTATTAAAGACATTCACAGTTCTCAAAAATTATTCAGCGTTTACATGCCTGAGTACAAACAGCGTGTAACCTTAACTAAGCAGTTCACATGAAGTATTGTGAGCTTAATGTTAAAGAGTTTAGTATCTACTGCGCTAGCCATTAGCATCCTATCAAAATGCTATGGAATAAGTGTGTAAGATTTGAGTCTTATAGACTCTAGTTACTTTATCAGCTTTAGTTACTTCTCATGCCTTTAGTTCCCTTTAGTTACCTTTCATAACTTTATCTTACCTGATTACAGCTGTATTGGTTATTGTGCAGAACTACTGAGCTCTGGTTATTTTCTAATACATTTATTCTCCTTGCTTATATGTCTTACAATTGTAATGAGGTAGAATCTGCTTACTTTCTGCAACTTCTGAATGTCTGCATCCCCCAGGCAACCAAACGACCTATTTACATTTCAACAAAGCCCCGCTAGCCCACACCTGGATACACCTAGCATATCCCAAGTTCTGCCCCACCAGGGGGTGTCTTACACACACAGGGGGTCTCATCACCTGAGATGACCACTTGGCCAGTTTGGCATACTTATTGTCTTACACACACAGGGGGTCTCATCACCTGAGATGACCACTTGGCCAGTCTAGCATACTTATTGTCTCACACACACATAGGGGG
>NW_018128235.1:535045-536259 GCF_001952655.1 Monopterus albus | reverse complement strand
AGACCCCCTGTGTGTGTAAGACACCCCCTGGTGGGGCAGAAGCTTGGGACATGCTAGGTGTGTCCAGGTGTGGGCTAGCGGGGCTTTGTTGAAATGTAAATAGGTCGTTTGGTTGCCTGGGGGATGCAGACATTCAGAAGTTGCAGAAAGTAAGCAGATTCTACCTCATTACAATTGTAAGACATATAAGCAAGGAGAATAAATGTATTAGAAAATAACCAGAGCTCAGTAGTTCTGTACAATAACCAATACAGCTGTAATCAGGTAAGATAAAGTTATGAAAGGTAACTAAAAGGAACTACAGGTATGAGAAGTAACTAAAGCTGATAAAGTAACTAGAGTCTATAAGGCTCAAATCTTACAACACAGAAACTGATGATTTCGTTTTTTTTTAAAGGACACAATGTGAAACTTGTAAATCCAATGGTCCATGGACCTGCAATCATTCTTGCACTGCTTATCAGTCAGCTTTAATAAATTTTGAACAGCTTAAGGTTGCATAGTTTGAGTATTGCAAGCAAAATTCATTTCCAGTACACCATGAATGTGTATGAGTTTTATAGATGTGTATTGTATCACTTTGGTATAAAGGGACTGCCCCTTTACCAGTCACTCAGAGAACTCTGTGCGACTGAAAAGCTGTGTATGACTTCTCTCCATGCATGAAATAAAGAATTCTTTGAAGCTACTCTCCGGTCTCCAGACATCTTTATTTGGTCCTGCCCCGTTCCTACTACCACACGTGACACACAGGCAGCCAATGGCATGGTATAGTATTGACCCATGCTTTGTCTATGGGCAAATGATGGGCGATGTTCTCTTGATGTGGCCGACCGCTGGGTGTGCGCGTGTGTAGAGAGGGGAGATGCGCTATGGCAGGAGCATGTTAATGTTATAAGTGTATTTTAAGCACTATGAAGGTAACATGGATTAGTGTTAGTAGGAGTGAGTGTATTAATGTAAGTTTATATTATTTTGATGTTTAATTATTGTGTATTGTTCATTATGTATTATTTGCCATTATGTATCGTATTTTTGCACTTTATGAATCTAGTTATTCATCTTATTGTGGTTTTTGGATTAGTTTGTATTTATTTCAGTATGGTTTCTGTATTCTAATTGCAGCACAATCTCAACTATCAATCAAAATTGGACCCATCTGGACCACACAGAGAAATGCTGTACTTCCTGCTGGTCAGTACTATTTATTTGTA
>NW_018128235.1:527051-533398 GCF_001952655.1 Monopterus albus | reverse complement strand
TCCAGAGATGCAGTTGGGAGATGGGAGAAAGTTGTAGAAAGTCAACCATCACTGCAGCCCTCCACCAGTTGGAGCTTTATGGCAGAGTGGCTCAATGGAAGGCTCTCCTCAGTGCAAGACACATGAAAGCCTGCATGGAGTTTGCTAAAAAACACCTGAAGGACTCCAAGATGGTGAGAAATAAGATTCTCTGGTCTGATGAGACCAAGATAGAACTTTTTGGCCTTAATTCTAAGCGGTATGTGTGAAGAAAACCAGGCACTGCTCATCAACCTGTCCAGTACAGTCCCAACAGTGAAGCATGGTGGTGGCAGCATCATGCTATGGGGGTGCTGCAGGGACAGGACGACTGGTTGCAATCGAGGGAAGGATGAATACGGCCAAGTACAGGGCTCTGGAGAAGGAAAACCTTCTCCAGAGTGCTCAGGACCTCAGACTGGGCCGAAGGTTCACCTTACAACAAGACAATGACCCTAAGCACACAGCTAAAATAACGAAGGAGTGGTTTCACAACAACTCCGTGACTGTTCTTGAATGGCCCAGCCAGAGCCCTGACTTAAACCCAATTGAGCATCTCTGGAGAGACCTGAAAATGGCTGTCCACCAACGTTTACCATTCAACCTGACAGAACTGGAGAGGATCTGCAAGGAGGAATGGCAGAGGATCCCCAAATGCAGGTGTGAAAAACTTGTTGCATCATTCCCAAAAAGACTCATGGCTGTATTAGCTCAAAAGGTGCTTCTACTAAATACTGAGCAAAGGGTCTGAATACTTATGACCATGTGATATTTCAGTTTTTCTTTTTTAATAAATCTGCGAAAATGTCATTCTGTGTTTTTCTGTCAATATGGGGTGCTGTGTGTACATTAATGAGGAAAAAAAAAAGAACTTAAATGATTTTAGCATATGGCTGCAATATAACAAAGAGTGAAAAATTTAAGGGAGTCTGAATACTTTCCGTACCCAATGTACGTTACAGTTGAACTTACATTGTTTAAATCTTATTCATGGTTCAGATTTTCAGACGAGTTAGTTGAAAACATTAAGCTTTAGCAACAGTTACTAGGGGGTGGGGCTTAACAAGTGACCAAGAGCCTGTGAGCCCGTTGGTGTTGAAGCATCCTGGGCAGTCTGTACCTGGGCCTAGGTAATGCACAGCTAGCCCTACACCGTAGCTAACATGTACCTCCTGTAAGATTTGAGTCTTATAGACTCTAGTTACTTTACAAGCTTTAGTTACTTCTCATACCTTTAATTCCCTTTAGTTACTTTTCACAACTTTATTTTCCTTGTTTATACATATTACAGCTGTATTGATGATTGTCCAGAACTACTGAGCTTTGGTCATTTTTAATACATTTATTTTCCTTGTTTATACTGTATGTCTTACAATTGTATTGATGAGAATCAAGTGATACTGAGGTAGAAACTGCCTGCTCTAACTTCTGTGTAGAGACAGTATGTCTGCATCTCCAAGAAACCAGACAGCCTATTTACATTTTAACAGAGACCTGTTGGCCTGTTTTACACTTGCACCTAGACCCACTTAGCATATTCCAAGATTCTGCTTTGTCTTGGGGTGCCCTGCAGCGCCAGGGGGCCCACAACCTGAGATGACCACCTGGCCAGTTTAGCATACTTATTATCATCACACACACAGGGGGCCTGCAATTCAGGCCACCCATTGAGCAGTGCATCTTGAGATCAAGATCAGGGTGCCGGAGACACACACACACCTGGTCTAGATCACACATCAGCATGCAAGCACAGGCAGGGGTTGACCTACTTACACCAAATGGCCAACAGGATTACGAAGTGTGGAATGTCCAGGGCGGAGCAGCCCACGAACTTAAAAGTATTGTGAAAATGTAACTCGGGGTCCAGAGAATGGAATTCCTGCGGGAGCGCTATCTCTCTGATCCCAGCACTGTAAGACCTACCTGTGCTCAGACTTTCAGTAAACTTTCTGTTGATTTTAAACAGTCCTCTCCTGTCTTCACTTCTTGCACTTTCAATAAAAGAACCGGGTAAAATCTAACACTCCCCAAAGTGTAGCTCTGTATAAGGTGCCTATAGAATTTTAGAACCACCAGGGAAGGAAACCAGCATCAGGATGAGTTTACCAACTGTACAAGAAGGTTGGAAAGAAAGGAAGGGTGTGAGAGAATCTGTTTCCTGTGTCTCT
Source organism: Monopterus albus (assembly GCF_001952655.1). Lineage (NCBI taxonomy): Eukaryota > Metazoa > Chordata > Actinopteri > Synbranchiformes > Synbranchidae > Monopterus > Monopterus albus. The sequence goes on along the minus strand of NW_018128235.1, from coordinate 531,212 downwards.
GTGTTGATCTGTCTGTATTGCTGTTAATCTCACTCCAGCTCATTTATTTACCTGAAATGGGAACTTAAGTCCTGGTTCTTCTTTCAACGCTCACTGGCAAAACTCATCCTTTCAGCAAACTGATGGATCTGAGATGATGAGGGTCTGCTGTGTATCCATGTCCTTCTTGGGAACTAAACGTACAGTATTAATACTTTGCTTCTCAAATGCCTTCTGGAAAACCTTTTGTAGAATTGGAGCAGTATGTACGCCCTATACTATTCAACAGGTCCACATGTTGTTAGTCATGAAGAACAGCCGGTGCTGCTGATTTATTTATGTTGGAAAAGCTGTATTCTATCAGCTAGCTAGTAGTATCCCAGTTTTTCATCCCCTGCATTTTAATGTTTAATCTGTACAAAACACAACAGATATTTTGTGATGTTGATACCATATTTTTGTACAAATCAATAGAATGTTTAGAAAATGTTTATTTCACAAAAATGAAGTGAAAAAATTGTAGAAGTATTTGTATACTATTTACTCTGTACAGACAAAAAATAACAAATGACTAAAAACATCAATCCAAAACATTCTGTTTCCACAGAGGCCAGTCCCAGTCTGGGCCCCGCAGTCCTTACAGTCCCTGTTCATCGTGCCAGTCATTGAAACAGTCTCTCTGTGGCTGCATGCAGAAGGGAACCATGCACGCCAAGCAGACATAGGGCGTCTTCTGGTGGCAGCGCCGGCACCTGCGCCTCGTTTTGCTGTCTTCAGAAATGTATTTCGGCCGGTGTTTGGCTGAGGCAGATGTTGGGGTAGAAGTTGAGGCCGATGTTGAGACAAGGCTGTGGCTACAGGCTCCGAGCTCCAACACCAGGGTCTCCCGAAAGGCCTTCTGAGTCATGGGCTCGTCACCATTGGCTCTTCTCATGTGGCGATGCAGGATGAAAGCATTCACCACTGCAATGTCCACAAAGTGGTAAAAAAATGTTTTGTACCACTTTTTGGTCTTGTGGAGGATGTTGTAGTAGCTGATGAGGGCATCAGAAATGTCCATGGCTCCCACCCCCCTGAAACAACATGTAGATATTTTTTTATCTCTCTCTCTCTTACTCACTCACACACACACACACACACACACACACACACACACACACAAACTAAAGCAAATACTTCTGACAACAAAGAACATCTGGATACAAATCCAGGTGCATAAAAACCTGAATGAAGAAATACCTCTTGTACTCCTTGACCACAGCTGGAACGGGGATGTTCACGACTGACCACTGACCGTCGTCCCCTCTCACCTGCCTCTGGACCGTGTCTCCCTCAAATGCTCTGTGGAAAGTGGAGCACAGCAGGACCTCCCTGGTGTCTTTCCACTTAACAAAGAGAAGGCCGTCTTCCCGAATCCACCGTACAGTGCCTCTGGGAGCGTTTGACGGCATGGAGTTAACCACGGTTTTGGGAAGACCAAATGGACGCATAGTACCACAAGCCCAAATCCTGTTTTGGAGGAGGTCTCTGAAAAGACTTGGACTGGTGAAGAAGTTGTCCACAAACAGTTTGTAGCCAGTGCCCAGCAGCTTCTCATCCAGCAGATTCATGACTGAGTCATAGTTGAGCCCCTTGCCATTCTCAACCACTGCTTTGCTCTCATACACAAAGAAGTTCCACGTGTATCCGCAGCTGGAGTCTGCCAGGACAAACAGTTTGTAGTCCCATTTTGTGGGCTTGTTCTTCATGTATCGTTTGAGTCCTGACCGGACTCTGGAAGTGACCATCCTTTCATCCACAGTGATGCTTTGTGTGGGGTGAAAGTGAGTCTTGCAGGCTTCCACAATCTGTGGATAGATGGGTTTGATCTTACATAGGCCATCAAAGGCTGCAGTTCCCCTCTTTTGCTCATTCTCTGCATCCACCTTTGGGTCACTCAGATGGAGAGCAGCTGTGATTCCTAGGAACCTTCTCAGCGACATGAGGGACGCAGGCAGGGGCAGTTTATACAGCTGTGACGTCCTCCAGTAGTCGGTCAGAGCCGTGCACTTCACTAGCCCCATGTATATGACCAACGCCAGATATGAACAGAGCTCCTGGAGGGACACTTTCCTCCAGTTATTGTTCCTTCCCTCGTGTCGCTTGGCACCATACCTGTTTGTATTTGCCAAAACTGTCCGCATGACCTCTGAAGAAAAAAATAGCTGGAACAGCTGCAGTGGAGTGTAGGATGCAGTTCTTTTCAGCTGGGGCCCAGGTATTCGTGCAGGTCTGAAGACAGGCTGCGGTGGCTCAGCGTCATCGTCCTCCACACCGTGCCACCTGTTTGCTGTGCTGCTGGAGGGCTTTGCCTGCTTCTCCTTGCCCCTGCCTCTGCCTCTGGACAGTGTCTCTCCAGCTGCTTTTGGCAGAGGAAGATCGTCATCAGATGATTCTTCAGAGGTGCTGTGGAGGGAGGTGTGTGTCCTCTTGGTGTCTGGTTCCCAATCCACATCAGAATCACTGGAAATGTATAACAAAACCAAAACATTTAGAACCAGCTCCTTGGGTTTTTCCTCTGTATTGACAGTGACAACAACACAGTGCTGATGACCACAAAGCTACAATTTAGACCTCTTGAATGAAGAAAACACCCAGGGTACAGCACTTCGCTCCCCCAAGATAAATCACACATACACTTAATGAAGTATGCAGCTACTTGGACCTCTAACACTGTGATTTATAATCTCACCTGCTGAGAAAAGATTCGGCCTTGTCCGAGTACGGCAGCTCCTCCACAGAGTCGACACTGGCAGAGTCGTTGTCGTCTCCGGACTCCGGAGGCCCCTCAAAGACAAAGCGAGGCTGTGTTATTCATACAGCACACACACAGAAATGTATTCGGCCACACATGGCACCCACACTAGGGGGTATATCGATATATTAACTTATATCGATATAATTTTAAACGCGGTGTAGAATTACGCAATACTGTTTATACCGCGGTATAAAGTTAAAAGACGAGACGAGAGTCTATCTTCATCAGGCTCTCTCTCTCTCACTCACACACATCTGCACCCTGTCCACACTCTTCCACTGTGCATGCGGCCAGTGGAAGTCAGCGGCTATTTTCAACTCAGCAGCATAGAAGCAGCTCAGGCTCCGCTCGACACGAGTGACGAAGTTTTGTTATGTAAAAAGAAAAGCACTGGTTCATTAGTTTGGAAGTGGTTTGGTTTCAGAAGAGATAATGTCAAGCAAAAAAAACATAATTTGTAGACTGTGTCGCAAAGACGTTGTGTCCAAATGTGGAAGCACAACAAATCTGTACCACCATATACAGCAACGCCACAAACTCCAGTACGAGGAGTACATGAAACTTCGGCATGCTGCAGCCACTGCTCCCACAACATCTAAAAATATTGTATACAGTTCAGTGAGAAGTAATGTCATTTTTGTAATGTGATTACTTTTTCACATTTTGACAGTCTGTGCATTATGACTGACTATACACCAGTTGCCCTCATGCAAGTATTTTGCATGAGAGGTGCTGCCAAAAATGTATACGGATGTCCGGAAGACACTTAACACCCGGCTGGCTAACTTGACGAATTTCGGACTAAATACAGATCTGTGGTCAAGTCGGAGTAAGCGAGCCTTACATGAGCATGACGGCACATTTTATTGAAGACTGGGAAATTAAATCAGCGTGTCTCCAAACAAGCTATTTTCCTCGGGATCATACTGGAGAACACATTGCAGAGGCCCTGAAGGACGCTCTCTTGTGCTGGAAGCTGGAAGAAAAGCGACTAGTTGCTGTTACAATGGACAACAGAGCCAACATCGTCAAAGCAGTGGAAATGAATTGGTGGATGGATGCGGAGGATGCAGTGCTTTGGTCACCGTGTTCATCTGGCTGTTGGTGAGTGGTGGTCTAATGGATTTTTGGCTTGACTGTGTTTATGGGGTGCGCAGCAACATTAAACAACATACACAAATATAGGAGTATATCATAACATTTTGTAGTCTGCCGGCTCACCAGCTCATCGCAGAGTCAGCCACACGCTGGGGATCAAGGCAGCAGATGATTGAGAGGGTCCTACACAAAAAGTGTAGGTATCTTGTCCTGACATGGCAAGACATTGAGGTTCTAGAGGCAGTCCAAAAGGCCCTGAAACCTCTTCAGGACTTTACTGACACTCT
>NW_018128235.1:526142-526705 GCF_001952655.1 Monopterus albus | reverse complement strand
AGCAGCAGCACCACACTTGAACCACGTGAGGCAGTTGAACTTGAACTCCAAAGTTACCTGCAGTCTGCCAGTGTGGAGAGTGACACAGATCCCCTCAAATGGTGGAAAGAACATGAAGTGGTCTTTCCATCCCTGAGTCACGTGGCAAAGAAATATCTTTGCATCCCAGCCACCAGTTCCCCTTCGGAAATAGTCTTTAGTTGCAGTGGAAATATTGCAACTTGTCACAGGGCATCCTGATGCTATTGACAGGCTTGTTTTTCTTGCAAAAAACCTGTAAGAGAGTTTACAAGCAATCTACCAGTGTCTACAGAAAATATAACTTTTCATGTTAAGTTACAAAAGTTTTGTTAAGATTATTATTATTATTAGCACAACAGCCCTGTCATAAAGGAGCATATTTTATTATTTATGTTGTTAAAAGGGTTAAGATATCCCCTTTCAGTTTATTTTATTGACATTAATAGCTGAATATTTATTTTCCTAATTATTCAAAATTGTTTATTTGCACAGCTGTGGACTTTATTTTGTCTTTTATTTATTTAACAGTGACATTTACACCA
>NW_018128235.1:495867-526104 GCF_001952655.1 Monopterus albus | reverse complement strand
GTCTTAGCTCTAAAATGTTCAGTTCTAAAACTGTTAATAAACATTCTTATAATATCACATATGCCTTTTGACTTTGAATTTAACTGAACATTGTGTACAAGGAAATACCGGGATATAAGAGGTATATCGTGACACGTAAAAATGATACCGGGATATGAATTTTGGGCCATATCGCCCAGCCCTACACCACACCACGGTTTAGTGTAAGGGCATTAGGACACTTGGCTATGATTGGTTAAGACAAATCACGGGCTGCAGGTGAAGAGGAAATCAGAATTCATGGAGCTCTCTTTAAACTGCAGAAATGTGAGGGGAATTAAAACAGTTATTTCATTACGTTTCGACTCCGTGTCCGAGAGAAGTTAATAACCACTGATGCTCCTGATAACATGATATTGATTGTGTAAGCTGCAGGTTTCTGAAATCTCCATCAGTCACGTGGAGACAATTCTCCTCCTCCGCAAAACATCCTGCTTGTTTCTGTTGATCCCATTACTCTTTCGCGAAACTGAAAACACTAAAGTACACGTCTTAGACTCTACGCTGCGATTCTTACAGATGTGATCTAAAGCCAGAACGAACGATGATACACGACCCCCCAGACTCGCCACCGTGTCTTTAGTCTCGTTATAAAACCGTGTCTATGGACGAAGACCTGAACACTGACCTGTTGGTCGCTGGGACCAGAGGGCGAGCCGGCTCTGTAACTTTTGGCGGGCTCGCTGCTCCGGTGATCCTGGTCCCGGTTCACCTCATTCATTCCGCTCTTGTGGTGGCCCTGGTCGATGAGATCCCGGTCCTGATTCTCCTCTTTAACTTCAATTTTGTAATAGTCCTGTTCAATGAAAATCGAGTCATGTTTCTCCTCCTTTATTACAACTTGATGGAGACCCTGGTCCATGAGTTCCGAGTCCTGGTTCTCCTCTTTAATTTCGCTTTTACAGATGTGCTGGTCGATGAAATCCGGATCATGACTCTCATCTTTAATTCCAGTTTTGCAGTAGTTGTGATCAGTTAAACTCGGGTCCTCGTTCCTGGTTCTACAGCGAGCCAGCTCAGTGAAATCCATGTTCTGATTCTGTTTGTCTTCCTCCTCCTTCCTCTTCTTCCTCCCTTCTGCTGGTCTTCCGGCAGGCTGTACCGCAAAGCGCAATGCTTCCCCCTACAGGAGGGGGGAAGCATTGCGCTTTGCGGGGGGGAAGCCTGCTGACAGTCGCTGCTTCCTTCCAGCCAGACCCCACATTTAGTTTCTCCCGTAACAGATAACCGAACAGAAGAATAGTGTCTACTGCGCCCCCACCCCCTTCTACTAGAGCACGTCTTTTCTGTTTACAGATGGCAAAGCACTCAGATTTTCTGATAGCAGAAATTTGGGAAATTGCTTCATTAACAAAAGCTTCCTTTACGAGATGAACTTTTTCCTTAGTTTTTTCCCCAACAAGTATTAATTGATATTTATAGCTCATTTATTGATAAACATTTCAAAGGAAAATAATGAATTTTCATTCTCATCTGCGGCAAACTGAAGCAAATCTCTGCATTGAAAACAAACAAAAACAAAAAAGTCTATTGGAGCCAAACAAGTCAAAGCATGGAGTCTTTAGTCTTTGAAAGTTCTATCTTGTAGTCTCGCTTTTAACAAATGTCGGGTTTGTTTTGTTGAGAAAGTTTTGAGCGGAAGTCACGTGGTTGCTTGTGGACTAGTGTCGGCGCTGCAGAAACGTATACAGAGGTTTTCTGTGATGACACAAGGTAGAGCAGGTTGTGGACCAGCCTCCACATGTACAGTCTGAATTCCACTAGAAATACTGCTAATTTTAAGCACAGCGACCTGTAACGTGACGGCGTGCAGTTAGCTGGCCAGTGCCTCCGAGCAAACTGCTACGAGCTGATGAACCGTGAGTAGAGATCTGTTTCTGTTATGAGGCTAAAGCGTCGGACTTCATATCAGACCTGTATTTCTACATAGAAATTTAGACCTCGTTGATCTCTACTACGAACAATTACACCTCTGAATCAAACTGAAGTTCGCTAAGCTAGCGAGATCCATTATCGGACACAGTTTTGCTAGCACAGCTGAGCTTTTCCTACAAACCGTCATTTTATTCACAGGCACTAGTTCGGACTGTTCAGAAACGACGCCGGGCTGTGTATAAAGTGTCTGCTTTTAATCCTTCATTTACAAAATCCACATCTCCGTTTAAAAAATTCGAAATCATGGAAACGACAGGTCTTGAATTCGACATAGAGCTGATTAAAGTCTTTAAAATGTGTCACTCAGAATATGGGTCGACACCACTGGGGCTGCTGTTCAGTGTGGTTTGATGCCAGTAACCTGACTCTTGAGATGCGGTAGCATAGACAGAAAAGCAGCTGCTCTATGGTTGGGGTGATGATGGACTGAAGAGAAGGTGCTGCTGAATCTGACACCTCGGGTTTTACAATTTTAGTAATATTATAATAATAATAGTAGTAATAAAAGTGTGCAGCCTGTGTTACATTTGAAGGCAACCTCAAAGTGGCATTTTTGGATGCCACTTGGTTATGTTTGAATTAATTTGTAAATGAAACTGGGGGCTCAACAGATAATTTCACCGAATAAGAACTGAAGTCAGTGACTGACGTGTTCAGGACTGGTTCTGTGCTGTTCATATTAACCAGTTTACAAGAGGACACCTGACACCTGTTGTGCTTAGTTGTTTGGTCCCTGACTCTGAATGAGATGTCTCCTGAGACAACAGACTCTACACTATACATTAATTAATAAACTGAGGTTGAATTTATTATCTAATTATGTTTTTGCAACATCCGTCTGCCACAGCTGTTTCCGCCTGATTTTACACCCCTCGATAATAATGCCTAACATCTCCTATAAACACAACACAGCCTGTGACCTCTGACCCTCAGTGTTTCTCCTGCTGGTTCACCAGATCTCGACCTGCACAGTGTAAACCTGCTGAGGAGACAGTAAAACCACAAAGTCTGCTTCATTTACCCCTAAACATTAATGAAATCCTCTGCAGGGAGTTGACCCCACTAAACAAAGACAGGATGTCAGGAGGAGTCTTACAAAACTACAGAGTGACCATGATGGGTTTTTGAAGAAGAAAATTTGAGGGAGAATATTTATAAAAAACAAAAGATGCCAGTAGATAAGAGAAGGGAGAAGCCACAAGAGGAAGACAAATAAAAATACCAACTCCGGCATCAGTGAAATTTGAAATTTGTTCCAGTGGTGCATTTAAAGGACCCTAAAACCAAAATAAAACTATACCTCTACAGAGTTATTTTATGTTTTACCACAGCAAGAGTGTGCAGCCGAGTCACGAAGTATGGCAGAGTACAGTAAGATACACAGAGCGCGGGAAAGAAAAGCAGCAGTGCAGTGACATGGAAGCTGATCAGAAGTCTTGATGCCTATAAACTACATGGATGCCAGTGTCTTTTAATGATGTACAAACTGCCAGGACATCACTTTTTACAGCATCAAAGATGAAACTCTGCCTAAAACAGCTTTCGGTTGCAAAATCAGCGAGAATTTTTTGGCATATTTCCAGCCATCTGGTGTCACCAGGAGTGTAAAAAGCACCATTCTCTTATGTGGCAGAGAGCCCCGTGGTTTCACCCCTTCAGTCATGGACCAGCACAGACCAGACCAGCACTGGTCTCCTTTGCTTCCACAGGCTACCCATTCATTGTTTAATGCCAGTTGTTGGTGGAACCTAAAGAAAAGGATGAGGCCCTCACTGGATGGTATTTACAAAGGTATTTCTGCCCAGAGCACTGAGAAGAAAGACGCCAACCCCGCTCAAGTGTCAGGACCATAGACCGTATAAAAACATGGGTGACGTGTCACTGCTCCCCTCCACTATGCTAAAGTGAAGGCAAAATATGGTAATTATGACGGTGGCCATCTTTGCATTTTGTAACCAAGTGTTTGAGTGACAGCATCAGGCCGCCAATCAGAGCCAAAAATCTACCAAAATACACACCTTTTATTTCGTCAAATCACTGATTAAAAACCTTACCAGAAAAATGACCACTTCACATGACACTGTAATAATGTTTATCAAAACCCACAGAAGTGACCTCTGGAAAACATTTACCTGGTTTGTACTGAGTTCTTAGTTTGGCTCGGGGCCTGTCCACACCGTGACTTATATTATGACCTATACTGCAACCAGCCACCAGGGGCGACACTGGCACTGCTTATTAGTGCAAGCTCTGACATTCTTTTGCGTGCTCTCTCTCTCTCTCTCTCTCCAGCAGTGTGATGTAAGGCAATGCTCGCTCCGCCACCATGGCCAGTGTCACGCTGCGGTACTTCTGCTATGGCTGCCTCGTCACCTCGGCCACCTGGTCCGTTCTCCTCGTCCTCTACTTCTCTCTGGGGACTGGGCCCACCCACGGCAGGGGCCCCGTGCAGCACCGCAGCCAGCCAGGCACCAGGGGGGTGGACCGGAGGGCAGGGCATGGGCCTCTGCCGGCCAATCAGGGAGTGGAGCTGTCGCCAGAGATGGGTGAGTGAGTATGATATGTTCAGGTGCTGCTGGGAATATTAGCATGCTATGCCAAGAAGTCTCGATTTGATGATCAATAGAGAAATAATTGAACAGCGCAACTCTTTGGATCATTAAATCACTGTTAGGCTTGTTTTTAAATGTTACTGTTTTCTTAAGTTTTATAGAGAATTATGAATGACTGAAGACAAAGAACCAGGGCTGCATGTAAAACTTTAGCTTTATCTCTACCGAGTGCCGTTACATGGTGAAATTAGTACTTTTACTGAGTAAAGGACCCGGCAACGTCTTCCACCACAGGTTATCTGCACTCCAACCAGTAGTCCATTCATTTATTAGTTAGTAGACAGCAGCTACTTTCATAACTTGACAACCATTTTAGTCATTTTCTTAACAAGCTGGTTCAAGCTTTTGTGTTTATCATAAACGACAGTTAATCTCTGGGTCTGGGATATTTTTTGTTATTGTTGACCTGTGATGAAGTTGATTTCTATCCTCTGTGTGTGTGTGTGTGTGTGTGTGTGACATCAATGCCGTAGGGCTGGGGGTCGATCACTGGGTGTACTTGAGACTGACAATGTTGTCACTTGTGTCCTAGGAACCCAGCTTGCCTTTGTCATGATTGCTCAGCTGGGTTCAGGTAATTATCTCAGGATGATTCACCTGCTGAGTGTTTTGTCAATTGACAGACCAAGAATTAGCAGCTTTGTTGATAATTGTTTTTCAGGACAAATGGTGACAATGCCAAAGGTTTGCAGGTTTTAGTTTAGTAACAGAGATTTGCTGCTTTCCTGTGTCATATCTCTGTAAACTGGACACTGGGGGTGTTGGGGTTGAGGACATCATCATCTTGAAGTCAGAAAAACCTTTTACAGTTTTTTGGGGGAATTTCTAGACTAAACAATCAGCAGATGGATCAGTGATGACAGTGTCTGTTTGCAGGGATGATATTTAACGAAGCAGATCAGGAGATCCGGGACACCGGATACCACCGACACGCCTTCAATGTCCTCATCTCTACCAGACTGGGCTACCACAGAGAGCTGCCCGACACCAGAGACTCCCAGTAAGAACCATTAGTGCAGCAGCCATCGCTGCTGGATCAGACACGACACACCGTGAGGTTTCACTCTGGAAATCCTCTGTGAAAACCACACTTTTACACAGCAGCACAGAGAGAAAGCCACTGCAATGTGAACAAAGTTTCTCTGTTCTCACCTTAAACGTACCTGCAGGATTGAGGACATCACAGTCAGGAGCCGCCAGGTCACAAACACAGGTTGGAAACGTGGGGTCATGTTCTTTGGCTCCTCCCGCCTCTCTGTCCTCAACTCTCAGCTCTGATCTGTGTGTGTCCGTGTGTCCGACACTGAATGACGGCCACAGGCAATACATGCAGAGGAGGGAGATGTTAAAACAACTATATGAATTCTGATGCAACTGTAGTGACAGCATGTTGTGAGCAGGGCAGTTGTGCTAAGTTAAGGTAGCTGCACCCCCTCTGGCTTCCCTCACAGCTGCTGTTAACGCTGAGAGGCTTTGTGAATTAACAACTCAGGAGTCCTGAAGTCTTCTCTTTTCAGTTTCATCTACTCGGCCTCTCAGGAGTGACTGTTAGCTGTAGGATTTTTTCTGACCAGTGTCCCACCGATAAAGATGACTTTTAAATACTTAGTTTTTTGTTTGTTTGTTTGAATATGTAGTCTGTGTGTGAAGGGGATGTTTTAATGAAGCTAATTAGCACTTTGAGTCGTATATTACTAGTTATTCACAAAACACTTAAACTGGTGTCCAAACCAGCTGAAGCTAACTGGTGTGTGTAACCAGCTATCAAATATCATCAGGTAACACACACATTTTGTACAGAAAACACCTTTAACCCACACCAGAGTATCAGGCTCACAAACTGAACCTCCCTCCCTTTTCATAATCTGCATTATTGGAATCAGAATCAATCCAGTTTGTGATTCGTGCATTCAGGGTAAAACAACAGGAAGCTTCAGTCTGGACTGCTGTACAAGCTGCAGCATGCTGGCTCCTGGTAACGCCTCTCTCTCTGAAGGTGTCGGGAGAAGGTCCACCCTATGGGTCTACCTTCTGCCAGCGTAGTGATCTGCTTCTTCAATGAGGCGTTTTCCGCCCTGCTGAGGACCGTCCACAGCGTGCTGGACCGGACGCCGGCCTACCTGCTGCACGAGATCATCCTGGTGGATGACCACAGCGAGCTTGGTAATGCCCAGCAAACACAGAACTGCAGCCTTCACTCCTTCCTGCGCACTTCAAAATAAAATTTTTTGGCACATTTGTCCCACATATAATGAAAGGACAGTGACTTGTAAGGTTTGTGTGTTCCAACATGTCTGTGCTGATTCAGAGGAGCTGAAGGACAACTTGGACCGCTACGTCAGGGAGGAGCTGCAAGGCCGACTCAAACTAGTGAGGAACCAGAAGAGGGAAGGACTCATCAGAGGACGCATGATAGGAGCCTCACATGCCACTGGTACGTCTTACGTCCTTAATCTGAACATCCTTATTTCCTAGTTGTTCCCTACATCCTTATTCCTAACTTCCCTAATTCCCTTTTCCTTAAAACTACATCTTTAGCCTGTGCATCCTCACACTCTACATGCTTACTCTACATCCTTGTTCCCTGTATTGTAAACCCTTGCATCCTTTTTCCAACATCATAAACATGTACTCCCTGACTTCCTACACATCCTGATCTGCTACGGTCTGCTACAGAAGACGCCATGTTCAGGTGTAGCTCGGTCCAGTGGGGGATCCACAGTGATGGGACCAGTATAATGTTATGGGCAAGCATTTATTTCCTCCTGAACACTAAATGTTTGGAGATTGTTGTCATGGCGTCTTTCACAGCTCCAGGTTCAACATGTCATGGAGCCATAGCCCTTCAGCCCAGACAGGCTGACTTGCTGGTGGTCACCTCACTTGAGTCAGGTTATACACTCGAGCTGCTGACAGGACAGAGTCAACCTGGCCTCACCCGTGTGCCTGTGCAGGTGAGGTGCTGGTCTTCCTGGACAGCCACTGTGAGGTGAACCAGGCCTGGCTGCAGCCTCTGCTGGCTCCCATCCAGAAGGACCACCACACCGTCGTCTGCCCCGTCATTGACATCATCTCAGCCGATACGCTCACATACTCAGCCTCCCCCATCGTCAGGGGCGGCTTCAACTGGGGGTTGCACTTCAAGTGGGACCCTGTCCCCCCCTCTGAGCTCAGTGGGCCAGAGGGAGCCACTGGACCGATCAGGTAACCAGCTGACTGATACTTTTAGGTGTAAATTTCTGCCCTGTTTCTAATGTGTCGTCACCCCCACCTCCCCCTCAGGTCTCCCACCATGGCAGGCGGGGACTGTTTGCTATGAACAGGAAGTATTTTAATGAGCTTGGCCAGTACGATGCTGGCATGGACATCTGGGGTGGGGAAAACCTGGAAATCTCCTTCAGGGTGAGAAAGCCTGTTTTACTGACGGTCAGTGAAGTTTCAGTTCATCACGCTGGCTGTCGTAGGTCGAGTCAGTGCTTCAAGTTTCACACGTTTTGTCAGACCAACATCAACACTTTAAAGACTCAGACTCTGAAGTTTTGTTTGTCTTTTTTGATGGGGTGTTATGTGATAGTAGACTGTTTATGTGGTGGACCGTAGGAAGAAGAGCCGATGCTCACGCTAATAAACAAAGAACAAAGTATTTAATACCTGTGTTTAACGTTGTCTTGACAAAAGGCTGAGCTGTTTGACCAGTTTCCTCTCTGTGACCGGCCGACCGGTGCTCACACTGTGTGCATGTCTCTGGCTCAGATCTGGATGTGTGGCGGTCAGCTGCTCATCATTCCCTGCTCCAGAGTCGGTCATATCTTCAGGAAGAGGCGGCCCTATGGATCACCAGGGGGACAGGACACCATGGCCCATAATTCCCTGCGACTAGCGCACGTATGGATGGACGAGTACAAGGTGTACGCACAAACACACACACACACAGAGCAGCGATAGGGCAGCTGAAGCACCCTCTGACCTCCCTTCCTGTGTCTCTGTCCTCCAATCAGGAGCAGTATCTGTTTCTGCGTCCAGAGTTGCGTGAGCGCAGTTACGGTGACATCAGCGAGCGCGTGGCGCTGAGGAAGCGGCTGCAGTGTCACTCGTTCCGCTGGTACCTGGACACGGTCTACCCAGAGATGCAAACTGCAGCCAGCAGCCACAAGCAGCAGCAGCAGCCACTGTTCCTCAACAAGGGTCTGCGACGGCCCAAAGTCCTGCAGAGAGGACGGGTACGAGATGGACACGCACACCCCCACACTCGTGATACTGTTTTAGACAGTAGACATAAAACTTCATGGAATTAGTTCAGCTTTAGTTTTTGTCCCCACAGTGGAGGTTTCACACCAGCACCACCACTAGTGGTTCACCTGCTGGGTGTTAATCTCCTTTGATTTGTGTGACCTTGTTGCTTTGTTGCTCCGCATTGATGTGGACAGTAATCGTGACATGTAAACATTTTGCACACACTGAGCAAAATAAACAAACCACAAGCACGTCCTTTGTGTCTGCCATATTTCAGCTTCGTAACCTAGCAACCAGGCATTGTCTGGTGGCCCAGGGCAGAGCCAGTCAGAAGGGCGGGGCCGTTGTCCTGCGATCATGTGACCCGCGAGACCCCGAACAGGTGAACTTGAGGTTTTTACACAGTGCTGGTTTAGGCCTAACTGAGACTGCCTGTGCTGAATGTGTCACATGACCTATATGTTTAGGACTGGGTCTATGATGAGGAGGGGCAGCTGGTCCTGGCAGGTCTGCTGTGTCTGGACGTGTCGGAGGTCAGGACCTTCGACCCCCCAAGACTGATGAAGTGCCACGGCTCGGGGGGGTCGCAGCAGTGGAGCTTGGGGGTGAGACGCTAACACACACACATGACGGGAGTAGAAAAACAGGAGGCCTTCTCCCTGTGCCTCTGTTCTGGACACTGATTCTGCTTTTTAATCGGGTGGTAAATCAGCACAGTTCAGATGGGGGAAACAGACGAATAGACATTAGCTGCAGACACGTGAAGCTTGACTCAGACTTGAATTCAAAGACATGACTCTAATCTGGAGGCGTGACTGGGACTGATGAATGTGTCTGATCCAGGTCGAGACTCTCGTATCTCTCTGTCTCTGTCTTGTAGAAGTCCAACCGGCTCTACCAGGTCTCGGTCGGTCAGTGCCTGTCCGTCACTCAGCCGATCGGGCTGAAGGGTTACGTCTCCATGGCGATATGTGACACCTCACAGGTGCAGCAGTGGCAGCTGGAGGCCTGAGAAGGACCCACATCTCCGTGTGATGGACGGACGCCTTTGGTCCAGTTTGATTTTAAGGACAGTCAGATTTTATTGATGCGAGAAGACTGTTTTAGGTGTTTTTACAATTTTCGTGTTTATTCTCGGAGCAGCTCTGGATGACTTCAGCTGACTGGCAGAGCTGATTTTGTTTATCAAGACTCATTTGTCTCTGAGCTGCTGCTAAAGACCGGATGGGACCGGTCCTGAAATACTTTGACTGTTGGAGAGATGGTTTCTAGGAACTAACTGCAGGAGTTTCTTCATCTGTTTGTTTGTCAGGTCACAATGTCTTATCCTGGAGTACGAGCTCAATGAAGAGTCTGGGTAGAACAGCTCATTATTTTTATTTTTTAGTGTTTTAAAATTATACAAATACGACTTCCTCTTCTGGAAACTGATGCAGCGATTAAGCCAGTCCTGGATTTGTCTGTGAAATGGGTGAAAGCTGGAAACAGTGATCTGGACTGGCACTAATGGAACAAGTTGGTGTGTAACATATCTTGTGAATAACAGTGATCTCACTTCATTGGACAACATGTGGTCCAGGCCTCACTGACACTGTTACAACAGCCACGTTTTAACATTTGTCTTTGTGTCGTTTTATTGTCGATCAGTCTTCGGCACATCCTCCATCCCTGACAACATCCTGGTGTTTTTCACCAATCCGTGAAACGCCGTCGATCTTCTGTTGTGCAAACAGTTTTAGTGTGATCTGGGTCTTATGTTATGATTGTGATACTGAAGCAGTCTCATATCTGCCTTCTGATCATCACAGGCACAAAAATAAATCAAGATGTCTAAATAGTTATTTTTATAAGCTTCTCTAATTTTAATTCTTCTCAGACTAGAGGCTCTAAAAGCCAAAAACAAGTTATTTTCATCTTGTTTTCAAAACAGGAGAATTGTTGTTAGAATTATTGTTAAAATTTAAAAAATTTAAAAAAGAAACCTCGTCTGTAAAATCAGTCTGTCGGCGTACCTCTCACTGATGGACAGCGGGTGTCACCACTGTGTAGAAAAACCTTCACTTAGCTTTGAGCAGGTTTCCAGGAGTCCTTAAGGAGCCTTTATGGGGTGTGGGTGTTTTGGACAGATTCCAGGTCCTTGATCAGGGCCGGGAGGCCCTTCAGGTCAGAGGAGGATGGAATCATCCTTGAAGAGGTCCTTCTAAAGCCCCATATAGCCTTAAAAAGCCTTTATGGGGCCTTGAGGAGTTTTATAAGAGTAGAGTGAGGCCTGTAAAGGCTTCCCGTTGAGCTAAAGACTGATTTAATGTGGGTTTTCCTCTTCAGCCGACCACAGAAGTCAATACTGTGTGTGTGTCGTGCAGAGTAGGTTATTGATGGGAACTGACAGTTAATTATTTCAGGGCTGAGTCACTGGAAGCCATTAATTAGACTCTTATCACAAACACACCGATTAACCTTATTCACCTCTGTGTCGGAACCTAGGGACCGCTTTAACACACACACATTGGTATTTCATATTTCCAAAAGTATATACAGTATTGTTCAAAATAATAGCAGTACAATGTGACTAACCAGAATAATCCAGGTTTTTAGTATATTTTTTATTGCTACATGGCAAACAAGTTACCAGTAGGTGCAGTAGATTCTCAGAAAGCAAACAAGACCCAGCATTCATGATATGCACGCTCTTAAGGCTGTGCAATTGGGCAATTAGTTGAAAGGGGTGTGTTAAAAAAAATAGCAGTGTGGCATTCAATCAGTGAGGTCATCAATTTTGTGAAATAACAGGTGTGAATCAGGTGGCCCCTATTTAAGGATGAAGCCAGCACTTGTTGAACATGCATTTGAAAGCCTGAGGAAAATGGGTCGTTCAAGACATTGTTCAGAAGAACAGCGTACTTTGATTAAAAAGTTGATTGGAGAGGGGAAAACCTATAAAGAGGTGCAAAAAATTATAGGCTGTTCAGCTAAAATGATCTCCAATGCCTTAAAATGGAGAGCAAAACCAGAGAGACGTGGAAGAAAACGGAAGACAACCATCAAAATGGATCGAAGAATAACCAGAATGGCAAAGGCCCAGCCAATGATCAGCTCCAGGATGATCAAAGACAGTCTGGAGTTACCTGTAAGTACTGTGACAGTTAGAAGACGTCTGTGTGAAGCTAATCTATTTTCAAGAATCCCCCGCAAAGTCCCTCTGTTAAAAAAAAGGCACGTGCAGAAGAGGTTACAATTTGCCAAAGAACAAATCAACTGGCCTAAAGAGAAATGGAGGAACATTTTGTGGACTGATGAGAGTAAAATTGTTCTTTTTGGGTCCAAGGGCTACAGACAGTTTGTGAGACGACCCCCAAACTCTGAATTCAAGCCACAGTACACAGTGAAGACAGTGAAGCATGGTGGTGCAAGCATCATGATATGGGCATGTTTCTCCTACTATGGTGTTGGGCCTATTTATCGCATACCAGGGATCATGGATCAGTTTGCATATGTCAAAATACTTGAAGAGGTCATGTTGCCTTATGCTGAAGAGGACATGCCCTTGAAATGGTTGTTTCAACAAGACAATGACCCCAAACACACTAGTAAACGAGCAAAGTCTTGGTTCCAAACCAACAAAATTAATGTTATGGAGTGGCCAGCCCAATCCCCGGACCTTAATCCAATCGAGAACTTGTGGGGTGATATCAAAAATGCTGTTTCTGAAGCAAAACCAAGAAATGTAAATGAATTGTGGAATGTTGTTAAAGAATCATGGAGTGTAATAACAGCTGAAAGGTGCCACAAGTTGGTTGACTCCATGCCACACAGATGTGAAGCAGTTATAACAAACTGTGGTCATACAACTAAATATTAGTTTAGTGATTCACAGGATTGCTAAATCCTAGAAACAAAAACGTTTGTACAACATAGTTTTGTGTTTGTACAGTCAACGGCAGACACTGCTATTTTTTTGAACACACCCCTTTCAACTAATTGCCCAATTGCACAGCCTTAAGAGCGTGCATATCATGAATGCTGGGTCTTGTTTGCTTTCTGAGAATCTACTGCACCTACTGGTAACTTGTTTGCCATGTAGCAATAAAAAATATACTAAAAACCTGGATTATTCTGGTTAGTCACATTGTACTGCTATTATTTTGAACAATACTGTATAGTCGAGTTTAAACTGATTTTTTAAATTATTACTTCCTTTGATGCACAACACTATCTTTAGCATATATTTATTTACTCCGAACTTGGTGTCCCCGTGGATGTCCACACAGCTGTCACTGCATCACTATGAGACTAGAGGAAACCTACAAACAGGAGGATTCTCAGGCAGGTTCTGCAGCCTCTGCTCCTCTGGTTTCTACATGAGTTTGTGGGGGGACATCAGAGGAGATGAGATCCTCAGGAAGAGGACATCACACCGAGTCAGATCAACGTGAATGTCATGTCTGTGCTCACATCTGACTGAGTCAGGACTTTGAGAAAAGTGTTTTACAGTAGTTCACAGGACAAAAGCCTAGCTGTTCTGCATTGTGATCATTCTTACTGGTTCTGTTCAACAGTTTGTGGAGCTCACAGGAGCTCGGTACACCTACAGTACCAGGGTTTGTTGATGGTGATCACAGCGTAGTCTGATTTGTGTTAAACCTCCATCTCAGCTGGGACCAGGAACTTCCTGCAAACTGGTGCCACTTGGGAAATGGTGGTCCTTCAGGGTCTCCAGGAGCCCTGGAGGATGTTCAGTTGGTGCTTGAACAAGTTCCAGGAGTCCACGAAAGGCTTCCTGGGTTTCCAGCCATCCATGAGGAGAGTCCAACGCTCCGAGGTGGATGTTCCTGGAGTCCCTGAAAACATTCTATGGGTTCTGGATGCTCTCTGGAGTTTTTAAGACATTTCCAAGGTCCTGGAGGAGTTGACGCGTTTGCCTCATGACAAGATGAATGTAAGTCCAACATTCAATCTCTTTTAGCTCAGCTTTTTCTCCACCAATATCTGTGCTTTAGAAACAGCATTTATACGCATGGTTTTTATCCTGCAGTAGACAGATCAGTGACTGCTGTCCTGCTCTCAGGTCACTCCTCCATTGTGGATCCACAACAGAAGAGTCTGACAGCAATGGACTGCCATGTACTCATCCCAGCTCCAGGAACAGTTATCAGACGATGGAAGGCCAGACGGTTAGAACAATGACCACACAGCTGAAGACAGGTCAACAGGCTTGAGTTCCCATTTAAATAACCAGGTGTGTTTAACTCTTCTTTTCTGTGTGTGAGTGTGTGCGTGTGTGTAATCAGCACTAAGTGCAGAGTGTTTCTGGACAGAGACGATCAGCCGCCTGCTGCAGATCAATACAGCCATCAATACTGGGAATGGAGGTAGAGCTCTAACGGGTTATTATCTCTGTGTGTGTGTTTGTTTGCGTGCATTTTCACGACTTCACTATTCAAAATGCTGGTTTCTACAAACAGTAAAAATGTTGAGTTCAAACTCTGGTCATCACACACAGACACAGTTTTAAAGCATTTTCCCACCAACCCCATCCAGAGACCAGCAGCACCAGTGGACGTGGTGTCCTCACTGTGATGTGAGTCCAGACCCTGGTCCAGCTCATCGCTCTGTGCCGTAGACCTCCCCTGTTGTCCACCAGCTATTAGAGCCCCCCAGTGAGCCACAGCGCTGCACTAGGGAGCAGGTTTCCACTTCAGAAAACATTGGAGGCTGTCTGTTTCCAACAGCCAGCTCCAAGATGTGGTTCTGTGCAGCAGGGAGCCAGTGGAGGAGCTGGCATAACCAGAGCAGAGACCTGCGCCTGTTTCTTCCATCAGACACTGTGCACAGTGGCGACCGTTCTTGGCCTGTTTTCACACGTTACAGTGGGTGCATCACATTCACTGTTGCTGTTGGACTGGGATTGGCCTCTGGACCAGATTTGTGCACAGGAAAACACAGTGGCGGGCTGCATCCTGTAAATTCATGGTATCCCTGCAGCGTTCGATCCTGACTGAGGTCATGAAACCTCGTTGCCTCTGTCCTTCCAACACATCCAGCCTGACCCACAACACGTTGTGTATCATGTATTATGATTCATCTCATCTTCAGATGTAATTGTTATGATTGAGTTTCAGCTTCAGAGTCTAAGTGTGTAGGTAAAGTGATCTGATGCTGGAACACACTTTCCTGTCTGTAGCAGGCACTGCACTGTGGCTAATATATGGCACAAAATGATATTACATTTGATTTCAGGCCCCTTTCTAGACACCCAAGACCACTTCACACTATAATAATGCCAATTTCAATATGGTAAAAACAAAACAATAAAAAAATGAGCAGCAATGAAATAAACAATAAACAGCAATAAGACATCAATAATAATAACTAGAGAAATGCATTTCCTGTCGTAAATGTGTGTGGATGCTAATAAGCTGAAAGATCATCCTGAAAATGCCTGAAATCGATTGCTGAAACAGCTGAAAGATGAGAAGAAATGGCTGAAGTTCTTTGTTGAATTATCTGAAGGATGAGATGCAATAAAGTAAGAATGGTGTGAGCATGTTGTGTGTGTGTGTGTGGTGGGGGGGGGCAGAGAGAGGAGTTATATAGTGGCATGTCCCAATTGCACTGCATTTTGAACCACCAGATGGCACTCCTTGACTCAGCACTTTGAGCTCCCATTGACTTGTATTGCAAAAAATAAAGCTGAATAGATTAAAAAGTATAAATGTTATAAAAAAGTTGAGTAGAAGCTGGGATGTCCTTGAAAAGTTGAACACGTCGATACCTCAATGGCCTATATAGCTGAAAGTATACTGGACTTATAAAGTGCCAAAAAAAGGGTGGAAGATCCCAGAATAATAAAATGCTTTACGGCATCCACACAATAATAGCTGAACATCATGACGTGTCGGGGTCTCAGTATGTGGATGTAAACCGGATCCTGGAGCTTCGCACTGACTAACATTAGTTCATATGAGACACCTGGCACTGTTGGAGCGCCACATTTGGCTCTCTGAGTGCTAACGGCTACCCTGCTGATGATGATCCGGTCTCCAGGTTCTGTTAGCAGATAGTTTTATGGCCTGATCCAACACAAAGAGCCACTGACATAGTGTCAAACTGTCAGCCAACATCTGCACCTTTAGTTTGGACCTCCTTATATATAGTACGTGCGACTGTGCCAGCTGCCAGGCTAACTGATGCACAGTGATCTCACGTTCACCTGGTGGCGCTCGCTACCTGGCTGCATGTGCATATACTGTATGTGAGCATTCATGGATCTTCACAGTGAAGGGCAAAGACCTGACGTCGGGCCTTTCTCTGGTCCGTTGAACTTTTTCACGGCAGACAGTTTGTAAAGACCTGACATTGTCTCTGGAAAAGCTCTTTAGTCCTGCTCCTGTGTCCTTCCCTTCATGTCTAAGGCCTTCAGAGGATGACAGAAGAAACCTCCAGAAACGAGCGGACATGTCCACACGTCCCAGGCGGACACCTACACGGGGCGATGGGTGGGGTGGAAAGCTTCTGAACGTTTCTGTGCTGCGTTCAGGGACCACATGCAGGCATGTGTCCGGTCAATTCAGCCTAGTGAGTAGCATGAAAGCAGCTCAGGCTTCCATTGATTTCCGTTCTCGTCAGACAGATCATAAACTGCTTTAGTCACGTTGCTGCACACGTTTTCAGCGCTGTCAGAAAATGATCGCAAAGATTTCCACCAACAAACAAACAGCGCTTAATGACCCGGGCTGTCTCTGGAGCACATCGCGAGACTGGCACTTTGTCCTATTGTCTGTCCGTGTCTCATGCTTTCCTCTATTTGCATATTTGGAAGAGATTGTGGTGTTACTGAAACACTTTGCATCACTTGGCACCCTTCATACGGCTCATGCGATTCAGTGCTTGGTATATGTAGTGTATTTAAAAAGGTTTTAATTTGTTACAATACGAATCAGTGTCCGCTAATTGTGTTTAACCTAGCTCAGCTGTCGCCAGTGTGGTGCGTCTGTGTGAAGCCAGTCTGAGTTTCACATCTTCAAACAAACTGTAAAGGTGTGTGACCCACCCGCAGGTGACTCCTGCTGCCTTGTTGGTGCAGGTTTTGTTTGTGTGTTAGTGTTGTCTGCTGGCTGCTCTCGTAGCTTTAACACGGTTTCACTGTCACTTTGCAGTGGTGTCGAGTCAGCAGCAGATGCACACATCAGCTCCAAGTAAAAGCACATGGCAGTGAAGAATCACAAGAACCAGGCCGGCAGGAGGACTGGTTCATGTATCGACCAGCTGCTCTGCTGGGAACCAACCAGCGCCTCGGTCGTGTAAGTGAATTACAGGGGCTGAGAGCGCGCCCCCCAGGGCGTAATGAAAGCGGAGGTTACAGCTGGGGCTCCGCAGGGCCGATCGATCGGGGGCGAGCAGTGGATGTGGGCAGCGTCCGCAGTCAGAAACGCTTCCTCCGCCTCAGGCTTCACATCACATGCGAAACATGGAAAGAACCACAGCCGGAGCAGGGCTTTTACTTTGAAAACCAAAATTCAGCGGAGCAGATCTTTACAGAACGTGTTTTCATTTTAAATTTCATATTGCACAACCCCAAAATAATGACAGCCCACTCGGCGGCGGTGTGGATGCTCGGGGTAGTCGCCGTCCTGGTGGGCGCCGGCATGAACGGAGCGCACGTCGTGGTCGGTGCCGGGGTTGACGGAGCGCGCGTCCTCAGCGGTGAGTTGAGAAAATGAAGTTCAAGTAAATAAGTAGGATTTATCCCACTAACAAGTGGCTCCGGTTTGGCCTGTTTTTCTTTCTTCGGGTGGTTTGTTTTTTCTCTTAATCTGACTTTTAGATGAACCCTAAAAGAATGTTACAAATGAGAATGTGTCAGGTTGGTTTGGGTCATCTACATCATTTTTTAAAATCTTGACTTAAGGTATTTATAGCTTTAAACTTCGTCGCTGAATTTCAACCTGAACGGGAGAAACCGACAGCAGGTGACGGTTCGTCCGAAAACCGGTGTGTGCCTGTAACGCGAACTAGCGGGCGACCGTTTAGTCTGAGTGTATAGCTGTAAATATTAAATAAAGGCAAGTACTGGCCAGCGTTTTATGTGTTAATAATATTGTTGTTACAAGCAGCTAAAGGTTTGAGGCGCTTTTCTGAAAGTCTGTTGAAACGACTCGTCCCTGCTGTCTCCTGTCAGGGTGTTTTTGTACCCGTGCCATGTGCTCATGGTCATGAGCAAATAGAAAATGAAAAACCACAGGCGGTGTTTATTTAAGAAGATGTAATGTTTTATATTTGCTCCTTGGAAACCCTCTGTCACTCTATTAAACTGAAATTAAATTTGACCTACTGTTTCGGTTTAAATGCTGCTGTGACCATTGTGTTATATATAAATGTAAATCTCTTCGACATTTCGACGTACTTGTTTTAACAGTTTTTCAGTAGCAGGACAGGAGCTGAGTTAGAGACCGTCTTTGTCCCTGAACACGCCGGCAGCACCGACAGTGATGGGTGAGACGGCTAAGCTGGGTTTAAGAGGAGGAGGAGGAGGAGGACAGATGTATGTGGAGCTCCTTGGTGGCTTTAACAGCAAAGTGATGACGGTGCAGAAGAGAATCCAGCTAATCACTTAAAGTGGCTCTTTTAAACAGACGCAGCATTAATCACTGCAGATACACTGTCAGTGTTTTCAGCTGCAGTTTTCTTTCTGCACAGGCACCAGTCACTGGTTTAGAGATGGTTGAGGAAGAAGGCAAGTGGGAAATTCCTAGAAAACAAATGAGGAGGAAGCTCCCTACCCTAGCTAGGGATCAAGGATGAAGGAACAGACTTTGTCAGGGATCAAGTCAGCCAGGCTGTGTCCACATCCAGCTGCAGGATTTATGCAATAATGAACCTTCCTAGTTCGAGATTATGCAAGAAAGCAGCCTCCGGTTGAGGGATCAAGTGAGAAGGAAGCCTACTTGTTAGAGACAAGGGGAAAGGAAACCTTACTTAAGAGTTAAGAGTCACACAAGAAGGTAGCTTAGGACATAGTCCAGAATCAAGAAACTAAGAAAGCTCGCTGGTAAAGGGAAGGAAGTCAGGATATGAGGCCAGAGACTACCTGGACCATGACGGTCTCTCTGTTCCTCTCAGGTCAGACAGTGTGCTTGGGCGGCCCGGAGCATCACTGCTATAAGATCGCATATTTCCATGATGTGACGAGTCGTGTTGCGTTCAGGGAGGCACGTCAGGCCTGCGAGATGGACAACGGGTCTCTGCTAAGCATCGAGAGCCCAGTTGAGCAGAGGGACATTGAAAAGCTGCTGCAGGTGAGGCAGACTCCTGGTCTTCTTCATCTCCTCCTCCTCTTCCTCTTATCTTTGTCTTCTTCCTGCTCATCATCCAGAAGCTGCGTTCAGGAGCGGTGGGTGATGCAGGAGGAGGTGGTATAGCAGACGGTGATTTCTGGATCGGTCTGACTCGGGCGGACGGAGTCGACCAGACTCATTCTGAACTCAGCAACAGCCTGACTTCCTGTCCGCAGCTGTACCAGTGGACCGATGGCAGCCCGGCCTTGTTCAGGTGAGTGTGGTGGTGATGCTGCACCAGGTGACTTCAGACCCCACCTTCAGTCTGTCACTTTGCATCAGCAGGCACCGAGTTAGCATTATATCACATGGTCCAATACATATTTAGCACCAGTCTGCAGGGTTTCTCTTGTGGTTGTGTATCCATGGCCATATTCAGCTGCTCTGGTTCCCAAGGGCATTACTTTGTTGTTGGGCCCCTGTGGACCCACACGTTCCATGTCCTCTGTCAGATTTTTTTGTGCATCATTTGATTAAAAAATGTCAACTTATCAAATTAAAGTGAGACCAACATAAAGTAAGATAAGATGATGTCTGCAGCCGGTGACTCTGTTTGTGCTACTCTCCACCAACTTTGTCCAGAGACCAGCACCACCAGTGAATGTGGTGTCCTCACCGTGGTGTGAGTCCACACCGTTTTATCCCTCTGTTCTGTAGACCTCTACTGTTGTCCACCAGCTATTAGACCCCCCCAGTGAGTCACACCGCTGCACTGGGGGGCAGGTTTCCAGCAAACGGCTCCACAGAGAGTCACTGGTTTCTGCTCGGGTTACTCCACCAGCTCCTCACGCTGCACAGAACAATGTGTTGGAGCCCTTTATTGAAACGGAGGCCTTGTCTCAATCAGATGAGTCACCCACACCAGTAACCAAAGGGGGCAGGGTTTACAGAACAGGTGATTTGTTACTGATGATGATGATGGTGCAGGAACTGGTACTTTGACGAGCCATCCTGTGGAGGAGAGGCCTGCGTCGTCATGTACCATCAGCCAACTGCTGTCCCTGGTCTGGGCGGGGCTTATCTCTACCAGTGGAACGACGACCGCTGCAACATGAAACACAACTTCATCTGCAAATACAAACCAGGTACAGCCGGCCAATCAGCCACACTCTGCTGAGCAAATGAGCACCAGCAGTTTGTTCTTTCATTCTGTCATTTCTATTGTTCTGTTGTCTTTTTCTTTCAGAGAGCCATCTTGTGACTGAACAAAGTGACACACCTGGAGGGCGGGGCACAGGTGAGGAGGAAGGTTCACTGCAGATGACTACAGATTTCTGGAGGCCACCGGTCTCAGAGCAGCGAGGACTAACGTTTCACCAGACATGGGCGGAGCTAGTTTTATCCGTTGGCAGCAAACGTTGGGGTCTCAGTATGTTGATGTAAATCCTCAAAGAAATGTACTGTTACAGAAATACTGGCACAGAGCTGCAGTGGTTGATTAATTGATGAGCAAACTGACAAAAAAACAATTATTTGATAACATTAATTGATCTGAGTATTTTCTTAAAGCTGTGAAACTCTCTGGTTTAAGCTTCTCAAAGGTGAATGCTTCAGTGTTTAAGACATTTCTGAGGAACAGGTGCTGTGTCTATAGAAACCTTATGTTGTGTTAGTGTTACTTTGACTAAACAGAGGATCAGTGCACTCATGAGAACATTGTTACAGAATATTATCTAAAGTTTCATAGTGGGGATACTCTGCTCTGAAATTAGATTTAATTTCTAACATACAGTATGATGCTTAAAATATATTCGACCTGCTACGCTGAGCAAAAAAAGGTGCGAGCAGTGCCATGTGGCATTTTATGATGCGGCCAGATCATAACAGCTCAGATGTTAATGGTTCCCAGTAGATGAATCCTCCTGAGTTTGGTGATGCTCTGACCTGTTGTCTGGCGCCCCCATCAGGCCAGACTGTGTGTGACAGTTGTGTGTTGTGTGTCCTCAGAGTTGATGGCAGGTGGGGTCACACAGTCTGCTGGTGTTGAGGAGGTTCCCCCTCAGGTCACCACGGCTGGAGCTTCAGGTACGAGTAGCTGACCATGTCTGGAGTTCAACACAAACGCTGCTGAACACGCAACGCAGGTCTTGGTTTCCGACTCGTCGACCTGTAGTTCTGCTGTTTTTAACCCTCTGAAGTCTGTTTTAGTTTTTGACCCTCTGATGTTGTTTTTAAAACATTTTTGACTGTCTTGCATCTATTTCTTTAGATTTTATTTTGACCATCTGTTCTGGTCCAGTATCTAACTGTCTGTCTCTCTTCAGGTATGTTACTAGTGTATGTGATCATTCCCACAATCCCCCTCCTGCTGCTCATCCTGGTGGCTTCTGGGACATGCTGTTTTCAGATGCTCAGTAGCAGGTAAAACTCCATCTCCCAGCAGCCCCGTGTGCATCACTTCCTCAGTGATTGACGGGTGTTGTTGACAGAGCGCATTTACTACTACAGCAGCTGGCTCGCTGCCGAGTTGATCCCTGACACCAGGTCGGGTGTGTCCAGCAAAAGCTGGTCACTGAGGCGGCGGTTCATATTCAGTTGCGCTGCTCCTATCAGGTCAACAATATCTGACCAAACTGAGCTGAGGAACAGTCGTTTCCATTTGATATTAGTGGAGCATGAGCAAGAAACAGTAGAAACCACCCAGGCAGTAAAACAAAGCCTCAGCGCCGGTGGAAGTAAAGGCCAATTGAAAATACTGTACAAAATACTTTGTTGTGTTTAAAAGTTCTCTACTGAAAATGTTAAGTACAGAAGTATTGTCAGCAAAATGTTCTTGAAGTATCAAAAGTAAATGTACTCATTACGGAGCAGTTGCTGAGTATGAGCTTACTTTACTACTTGACATCCTTCACTCCCTCCTTGCCTCCTAGCTTCTTTCCTCACCAGCTCCTACTATTTCCACACAGCGACCCCCACTCCAAGACCACCACCGACCAGTCAAACCTGTGGATCTCCAGGACGCCCAAACCTGACAGCATGGAGGTCTGACATCCTGGTGACATCACACTGCTGGTAGAGGGATGACATCACTTCTGGTCCAAATGATCATCATCACTGTGTGGTGCATTCAGGAGCAGGTGGACGGCATCGTCACAGAGGCTTTTTCCTAATCTTTCTATTTTCTGCAGGTTCATCACCATTATTACTGTGTATTTATACTGCACTTGTACTACAGAGTACACCCACTATTGCACCAGGATTTCTTTTCTCCCTCCATCTTTATTTCCTTTCCTCTCCTTCCCTTACTTCCCTCCTTTCCTTTTTAAATCCTTCCTTTTGTATCCCTTCCCTTCCTGTCTTTCCTTTCCTTCCTTGTCCCCTCCTTACCTTCCCTCCCTCTCTGCTCTTACATCCTGTTTCTTTTTCTTTACCCCTTCCATCCTTCATTTTCCTGCTTTTTATAACCTTTCCCTTTATCTCATTTTCTTTGTGTCCTTCCTTTTTCTCCCTTTTGTTCCAGTGTCTTTTTATACTTCATTTCTTCCTTCCCTCCTCACATACTGTGCCTACCCCATCTTTCCTTCCTTCCTTACATGACCATTTCCTTTTATTTCCCTTCTCACTTCTGATTGGTCCATTTTTTTCCACCGGTTTCCTGTGTGACAGTGTGTCAGCTTAATTGATGTTTCTTGATTAAACTTGTTAGTGAAGTGGGAGTGAGCTGCAGCTGAGAAAATGAAGCGTCCCCCATGGGACATATCAATATGTGCTCAATCAGTCGAACAGTCAGCTGACCAACCACACAATCTGTAGCAATGTGTGTGACTTGTGCGTCTTGTTGTGATTATTCGGCATAAAAAAATTTTATGACTTTGGAGTGTTTGCTGATATTTAAAATTTGACCAATCAGCCATCTTGATTTGTTTCAGAATCACATTTATTGGCCAAGTATGTTAAAGCACACAAGGTTTGTGATGAAAGGGAGAAGAGCAGGAGGCAGGACACTCATGTCCAGCTACTGAGGAAGACCATGTGACATGACCGAAAGCTCCAGATCAGCTACAGTTAACTCAGCTGACTCGGTTTGACCAGAAGATGTAAATCTGAACTGAAACACAAACAGCTTTCACAATGTGGACATTTAATTCTCCTTTCAGTCAAACACAGTTGATAAATGAATTAGTGATTGTCTGTTTTATTAAAGTGTCAGAACAGATTTATTCTTCAGCATTCAACAACCACACCAGGTCTGACTCAGGGGGTTCATCGCTGTTCAAACATCGCTCTGTCTGCAGGTGCGACCGACGCTCTGCCACTGGGAATCAGCCAGAACTTGTCGGACTGGGTTTGATGCTGAACCCCAGCAGGAACGGTTCTCAAACGAAGCAGGACTGTGAATGCCACAGTTCAGGCACCATGTTAGGTAGCGACCAGCTGCTGAACAATATCTAGTTCGGTCTCTAACCTCTCCGCGGTGGCATCGACAGCCACCACTGTCTCTTCCTGCTTGTAAGTCAGTGCTGGCGTCATGTCATCATCAAACAGGATGGGCGGGGGTTCCTCGAGCGGGGGTTTCCCCACATCGTGCATGCGTACCTTGTGCTGCTGCAGGTTCCCGCTGCGGTTGAAGCGGGCAGTGCAGAGGTCACAGGCGAACGGCCGCTCCCCTGTGTGGATGATGACGTGTCTGGCGAGCTGCGAGCGACACTTCTTGTCTTTGCCGCAGATGTGGCAGACAAAGCTCTGTG
Source organism: Monopterus albus (assembly GCF_001952655.1). NCBI lineage: Eukaryota > Metazoa > Chordata > Actinopteri > Synbranchiformes > Synbranchidae > Monopterus > Monopterus albus. Next base: position 502,263 of record NW_018128235.1, on the reverse strand, counting down.
GAAGGCGTGCTCCATTGGCGTGGACGACCTCGCGGTGCCTTTTCAGGTGGCTCAGGCGTCTGAAGCTGCGACTGCAAAACTCGCAGGCATATGGTCGGATCTCGCTGTGGATCATCGAGTGACTTGCCAGCAGGGACTTGAATTTGAAAACTTTGCTGCAGATGGGGCATGGGAACACCTTCGTCACTGCTGTCCTCTTCCTTCGCCCGGCGCCATGTGATGCATCACTGACTTTGACCTTCAGGTGAACTCGTACGTGGTGCTGCTTCAAGCAGGTGGCGCTCTGAAAGCTGTGCAGACAGATGTTGCAGCAGTGAGGCTTGTCAGCGGTGTGGATGCGAGAGTGAGCGGCAAGCAGCACTTCAGACTTTAGCCGCTTGCCGCAGACACTGCAGGTGAATGCAACCTCAGACGACAGTGCCTCCTCGCCATTCACTCGGTTGGCATGGACCAAAACCTTGTGGCGTTTGAGCTGGTGCTGTCGGCCAAACTTGCGTCCACAGATGTCACAGAGATGCGGCCGCTCGCCGGTGTGAGTCTGATAGTGGATGGACAGCTGCGACCTGCACTTAAACTCTTTACCACAGAAGTCACACAGTAGCGAGTTCGGCCGCTGAGGCTCTGTGGCGCCCTCGACGTGGACAATCTTTTTGTGGTGCTCGAGGTCATTTGTCCTCATGTAGGCTTTGGGGCAGAGGTCACAGCGGTGAGGTTTAACCCCCGAGTGGATGACCTCATGCGTCTTCAGCCTGGACCTGCAGCTGAAGGTTTTACCGCAGACCGCACACAACCAGGCCTGCACCTCGCGCTGCTTCTCCAGCTTGGCAATGCCATTGGGGTGTAGCTGGTTCAGGTGGTGCTGCAGGTTGTCACGGCGGTTGAAGCGCAAGTTGCACAGGTGGCAGGCGAAAGGCTTCTTCCCTGTGTGGATGAAGGAGTGTCGTGCCAGACTCGACTTATTCTTCATCACTTTACCACAAACATCACACATGGTGCTGTCAGGCTCCAGCTTTATCACACGAAGACGTGCATGCTGGGACTGTGAGTCCAGCTGGATGTCCCCGAGAGCCGAGGGAGACGGGTGAGAATGGACATCTGTGGGGGGAGAAAGAGTTGATCCTGAATTCAAGAAAATTTGATATTTCAGGAATTTTAGTTTGTGGTTTTGTCCTCACCTCCTTCAGGTGGAGTCCAGGCAGGATCACCCGTGTCTCCCTCTTCTACCTCTTCCTCCACCTCCTCCTCTTCCTGTTGGTCAGCATCAGGCGACACTCTGCGGCGGCGACGCTGAGGTGGGTTTTGTTTGGTGGTGTCAGAGCTCTCAGGAGGTGGTCTCCTTGGGGTCCTGGACCTGGACTGGATGAGGCTAGGGGAGAGTCTAATGGCGGGTTTGATGGTTCTGGTTCTTGTCCGTGTGGAAGTGCAGTGCTGCAGCAGAGCACCCCCGTCTGGTCCATCAGGCCGGACTGCAACACACTGCAGCAACACAGAGGACGACCCTGCAGAGAAACGGTCATGTCAGCCGTCACTACAGTTCACTCACTGTGTCTGTACTCAGCCAAACATCTTCTGTCAGGGGAGAAGCTCCACTCTGTAACACTTCTGCACAGCCCCATAGGCTGAGGGTGTCTGGTTGACGTGAAACCCCTTCTCTAACTGGGGCTCTGCAGTGCAACCGTGAAAATCAAAGGGCACTGGTGCAATTGACTGCATTTGGTGGGATGTTATCTGAACCGGTCCTCAGTTTGTATTGACCAGGAACATTTTATCACAAACATTTAACACTAATGTATTGGAAAATGTGTTTTTATGGTTTTTGCCAATCTTGTTAGCAAATTCTAAATCATTCACTTGGTTCTCAGAAAGAAAACCTGAATCGGCCAAAAAAAATTGCAAAGGGTGCAATCTCTATCAGAAAATGAAATTTTCTTTCATAAAAAGTCACAGATATGAGCTTGTGGAGACCAACCTCTCAAGGCAGATGTTAACTACAACTCCCACTGTGCATTTCAGCAAGAAACCATCCAAACATGGAGCCTAAAGTTCTGACAGGACTGGAGGACAGAACATAAACCTGTAACATCGATCGTTTCTAACATGTGACTATCTGAATCTCCACGGCAGCAGCTACCAAGGCTCATGGGTAGTGTAGTGACATGCCTGCCTGAAACATGCGGTGCACCGGCACTCACCTGAATGTGTCCAGCTGAGGTCCACCTGCACAGCAGCATCCCTCCTCTCAGCAGAGTCACTCTGGCAGCCCACCTCCCTCCTGTCCTCCTCTGGACTCTCCCACTGGCAGCCCACCTCCTTTTTCCTCGCCTCCTCCTCCTGCTGTCCTTCAGCTCTTAGCAAGAAGACACAGAGCTGGTCTCCTCCCCCAGGAGGTGCCAGGAGACCGGACGACATCTCTGCAACACCCAGGCACCAGCAAATGACAGTTCATCATCTTGTCTGTGAACATCATTTAATCACTTCATCCGGTTTGATACATGTTAATCCCGGTTTCACCATCATAGCACCTAAAGCTTAAAGGTCTGATAGACACACAGCTGGGATGACAGGATTATTGATTATTACATCACTTTGTCTTTAAGTGTATTTCAACAGCATATGACAATAAATCCTGGTTACATAATTAACCTCTAGAGTCCCTGCGTCCTCATATGAGGACCGCACAGCTTGGGTTTCCAAAGCTCAGGACTCTAGAGGTTAAAGCTGCAGTGATTGGTTGATTGACAAAGTCAATCATTATTGCCAAAACATTTACTGGTTAAATTTGGAAACGTGTTTTGTGTACTCCAGACGTTTTTGTCATTGATATATTTCCATAAAGTTGTTCCTATGGAAACTGTCCACTCCACCCCAGGAAGTAAACAGAATATCAGAACTTACAGGACCTGGCACCTTCATTTCATCTACGAAACCAGATAAATAATGATTTCACCGTCTTCTCCAACAAGACTGAGAGGACCTTAGAAACCACCACGTGTACAAACCTGGACCTGATTAACCAGTGGACCCTAGTAACTGTAACACTCAGGACCATAAACCACTACATTTAGATTTTTAAAATCTGGACTAGATCAACGGAAAGACTTAAAAACTGTCTGAAACGGGTTCAATGAACCAGGTCTTGGACCTCGACTCGGGCTGCCGTTGTGTGGATGGGGAAAACGCAGTGAAATTGACATGCTTTTAACTTTTAATAGATAAAATGTTGTGACTGCACCTGAACAGTCCACACACAGTCTCCCGTCTTCACTGGAACTACTTTCTGCTGAAGAAATAGTCCCTGTAAAACCTGTCAACTCACCAGCGTCCTCATATTAATCTGTTTCTGGATTAGTAATAACGGATAAACGACACCGTTCGTTCATATGACACCAATAAAACAAAGTGCGGGTACAGGACCGCATCTTAAAACTGGTCTCAGTCTGTTTGTGTCTACAAGAGGTCCAGAAGCACAAACCTCTCATGCTAACGTTAGCACCATGCTAACACCAGCTAACTAACCTTTCCCATCCTCGTTCAAGAACCAAACAAAACCACCCCAACATGCGTCATAAAGATGTCCGATTTACCTGGGGGCGGCGTGGCTACTACGGCGGATTTAATTTCCAGAAATGGATTTCAAAAATGAATTCAATGTTCAACTTTAGAAGAGCTACAAAATCAGTATCGATACGATAGCCAGCGCCGGAAACCACGTATCCTTCTTCTACCGTTTCTCTTCCGCTCCCGCTGGTTTTGCGCTGCCCCCGTCAGGCCAGAACACACACTACAGATCATTTCATAGTACAAACGCGTGACTTCCAAGAAAACGAGAGATGCGGGGCCACAGTCTATGTGGAGTGAACTGAGGCAGGGTGAGTAGAGACAGTATTAGGTATGTTCACCTACCTGGCCCAGTTCGCTTCCCATCTCTCTGAGATCAGCACGCCACTGCGACAGCTGCTAAAAGAGGACAGTGACTTCGTGTGTAATGCTAGCCATGACAGAGTATTTCAACAAATGAAAGACTTAATAGCTCAACAACCTGGTGCAGTATTGGCATATTTTGACCCACTGAAAGAGCTACGGCTCCAGGTGGATGCCTCAAAAAATGACCTCGGTGCAGTCATGCTCCAAGACGGCAAACCAGTTGCTTATGCATCAAAATCACTCAACAGCGCTGAATAGAACTATGCACAGATTGAGAAAGAGCTATGCGCCATACTGTTTGGTTGCAGGCGTTTCCATGAGTATGTCTATGGTCGCAAGGTCATTCTGGAGTCAGACCACAAACCGCTGGAGTCAATACTAAAAAAAACTCTCACAGCTGCTCCGCCACGACTACAAAGAATGATACTGCAGCTACAAAGATATGACATCAGTATCACCCACCTGCCAGGAAAAGACATTCCGGTCGCTGATACTCTGTCCTGGAAATCAATTGCACACCATGACCAATCCCTGAATGAGAGCATGGAAGCACATGTGCACACAGTCATGAGTAGTGTCCCTATAAGTGACAAGAGACTGGCAGAAATCGTGGATGCAACAAGCCAAGACACACAGCTCACCCTTCTGAGATGAGTGTCCCTGGACAGCTGGCCAGAGACCAGGTCATCATGCCCTCTCAGCATCCAAGAATACTGGAACTACAGAGATGAAATCGCTGAGATTGACAGAATCATGTTTAAAGGGGAGAAGATCATCATCCCCAGTAAACTCAGAAAGGCCATGTTAGAGCGCATACATGCGAGCCACATGGGAATAGAAAAGAGTAAGAACAGGGCGAGAGACATTTTGTTCTGGCCTGGCATGGGACAACAAATCGAAGCAGCTGTAGCGGCCTGCAACATCTGCCAAGAACGCTGCAAGTCGAACCCCAGAGAACCCTTAATGTCTCACCCTGTACCCAAAAGCTCATGGCAAGTCATCAGAACAGATCTGTTCACTTGGAACTCAAAAGACTACATTGTCATAGTGGACTACTTCAGCAGATATTTTGAGCTAGAGAGCCTACACTGCTGTACTTCCACATCTGTCATAACAAAACTGAAATCAGCAGTGGCAAGGCAGTGACAGTGGACCATGCTACAGCTCCCGTGAGTTTGCACATTTCACGGAAATGTGGGGATTCATGCATAACACCATTAGTCCCCACTATCCACAGAGCAATGGACTTGCTGAAAAGACAGTTCAAACAGCAAAAAAGCTACTGGACAATGCAAGAGCTGAGGACAAAGATCCATACCTCAGCCTACTAGAATATAGAAACACCCCGGTAGATAACCTAAAATCACCAGCGCAACCACTCATGAGCCGCAGACTATGTTCCATCCTCCCCACCACAGCTAATCACCTGCAACCACAAGTCACCTGTCTACGTGAAAGGAGAGAAGTTTGTCAACGCCGACAGGTACACCCATCCGTTTCTTGCAGGGAGATGATTCCTGGAAACCCGCAACAGTAACCCAGCCAACAAAGGCCAAAAGGAGCTACCACATCACCACAAACGAAGTTTAGACATTCAGACAAAATAGGCGTCACCTCAGACAGAGACACCCCAATGACAACCCAGGCGTGTGTGCAGAAGACCCTCAACACCCTGAGCCTACTAGTCTGCTCATCCAGACCCTGTGAAGCCACCAGACTTAAATATACCAACAAGCGCTCCACCACCTTGCTACATCACAAAATCAGGGTGTGTTGTAAAACCAAGACAAATCCTTGATTTGTAATTATTGTGTATAATGAAACATATTTCTTAGTACCAGTTGATGCAAAATTCAGAATTTGCACAAGCTATATTCGTCGTAAACAGCATTGTTAATATGGCTCATTGTTAATAACGTCCTTGATCTTAACCATTCAGAAACTAAGGAATTCATAACTGATTTTAGAAAAAAACAAGTATAAACCTCAAGCTAGCACTATACATGGTGATGATGTCCAAATAGTTGACAAGTACTTGGGAACCAGGTTGGACTCCCAACTCAACACATTTAATTGTCAAGGGAGAGCAACAGAGCAACTTTATTACAGAAGCTTATTTTTGATGTCTGCAACACTATTTTAGGAAATTTCTCTCCATCCTTTGTTGAAGGGCTTAACATTTTCTTTTATCTGGTGATTTAATGGGTTGTCTGTGAAGGACAGGAACAGCCTGAACAGTATCATTAAGGTCTGTTCCAAGATAATCAGAGAGACCTGTGCTCGCTCTGGGAGGAACGAGTTGTCCAGAAAGCAAAAAGAATTGTTAGCCATTCTCACCGGGTTCTGTCTGTGATGCTCTGGCCAGTGCTAAAACGCAGGCCACAGCACTATTGCAAGTCTGTCTATCCCTTCTGCTCTCAGGCTGCTGAATACCATAAATAAATCCTAGTAGTATCTGATTATGCTAGATTA
>NW_018128235.1:487343-492821 GCF_001952655.1 Monopterus albus | reverse complement strand
GCAGAGACACCAAACCTGCCTGTTGGAGTGGCCCAGTCAGAGTCCAGAGCTCAGCCCAGTAGAGACGCTGTGGAATGACCTGAAGACGTTCACACCAGACGTCCAGAGAATATGTCTGAGCTGAAGCAGCTCTGTCAGGAAGAACGGTCCAAAACTCCTGAACAATGTGCAGGTCTGATCCACAGCTACAGGAAGCGCTGACTGGAGGCTGTTGCTGCCAAAGTGGTTCATCAGTTATTAAAACACTGCTGCCATGACTTTGTCCACCATCACTGTGTATGTTTAATGTGCTCAATAAAGACATGAAAGATCAGGACTCTGTGTTTTATCATCTTAGAAATATTCAGTTTATTGATATTTGTGACTTTGGTGAAGATCAGGTCCTAATTCATGACCAATTTATGCAAAAAAAACCCCCCAAAAAAACAGGAAACTGCAAACAGTGCTGTGACTTTTTTCTTGCAACTGTATAGGGTCCTCTTCCATAACACCATATTTTGAAAGTTTTGTGAAAAGTTTAAAAATTAGGCCTGATAGAATGGTGGTCAAAAGGATTCAGCAAGACATCGGTTCTCATAGTTGCAGGTTTCATTCATGAGTTGGGATTCCAAATTACACCTCATACAGAATATGCATATTGGACAAAGGGAGATGAAAGACTGCCCTCATATTGAGAACATCCTCTCTCCTGATTTTTTCTTTGTGTAGACATTATACAACCCTTTCTTACATTTTTTGGTTTATATTTTCATCCTAAAGCCTGTGCTGACATCTGTTTGCACTTTAACCCAATCGCACGAAGCAGCTCTTCGTGTATCTAGCTGACAGTTAACATTAATCACAGTAATTATTCCAATAACAACACTTTGTCACAGGAGTTAATGTACACATGAGAAGAGAGGTGCAGATCGAGACGTTTTGCCTCTCACTCCATAACCTGACCTTTGCTTTACTCATTGACACAGGACTAGGAGAAATACATTAATACATGGATGATGTAAAAGGATATACACGAATATCCACTGAAGCTGTGTGTTTCATTTTGTATTCAGACTGGGTTGCTGTAGGTTGACAGAGGTCAGCTGTGATTATCTGGCCTCGGCTCTGGAGTCCAACCCCTCCCATCTGAGAGAGCTGCAGCTGAGTGAAAACAACCTGCAGGATCCAGGAGTGCAGCAGCTGTGTGGTTTTCTGGAGAGTCCACACTGTCGACTGGAGACTCTGAAGTCAGTTCACTATTGTAGATCTTTAGTCCACAGCTAAACCTGATTTATCCTCATACATAGTTTGTATCCACAGCATGAGCAGTGTGTCAGCAGCTGCTGATGCTTTGTTTGTGTCCACACAGGAGGCATTCAGGGTCAGTACTGAGTGCAGGACACCTGCGCTCAGAGTACACAACCACTGTGGTTACATGGGTAATCTCAGGGAAACGGGCATGAAGTAAAAACACGGTGGACTGTGCTTACAGGCATATAGTTTGAGCCTGTGTAGACAACAAAACTGATTTAAATAGAAGTGTCTGTTTTGTCAGTTTGTGAGGTGAACTGAGCCCTGTTGTTGAAGCACAGTGTATAGACGTAACATGCTCACTGAGCATGACTAGTGTCTCCTCTCTGTGTTGTTAAACCAACAGTGTGAGCCCTTAAGTCTTTCCTCCTTACACGTTTAAAGTTTAACTGTATGAAAAATGCCACAGAATATTCATGCTTACATTTGGAATCAAAGCACAGAATGTAATCCTTGTCCAGATGCAGTATTCCATTCATTTCATCTGTGATCTGGGATTAAAATAGATATGGTTCAGTTTTGTTTTGGATTTCCAAGAAAAACTTTTTAATTAGGTCAGTTCTGGTTGTTTAAAGTGTGATCCAGTTTTGTAGTAAGCTTTTAATCAGTTCTGTCTGATCTGATGTTTCTCCTCTAATTGCAGACGTGACTGAGGTCAGCAGCATGTTATGAACCAGTGTTGACATGAACAGGTGTGTGAATGTTGTGCTGACATCTGGATGGTGTCTGTAGAAGGCTGACATGACGATGATCCACAGGAACAGAAGGACAAAGTGGCTCTGCTCATTGATTAGGATACATCTGATTGGATTATCAATGACTTCATCTACATGCTTTATTCTTTATTCAGGCTGAGTCACTGCAGGTTGTCAGAGACCAGCTGTGCTTCTCTGGCCTCAGCTCTGAAGTCCAACCCCTCCTATCTGAGACAACTGGACCTGAGTGAAAACAAGAACCTGCAGGATCCAGGAGTGAAGCAGCTGTGTGGTTTTCTGGAGAGTCCACACTGTCAGCTGGAGACTGTGCTGAGATAATTCTGATGTGAAAGTTGTGCTGACACCAAACTGCAGACATAAGGCTGATGTTCTACTGATCCACACTGAGGAGCTTCATGGTGGGCGGAGCTAAATCTCAGAATCAGTTTTATTGGCCAGGTGTGTCGAACACACGAGGAATTTGACTCTGGTACATCAGCTCTCAATGTGCATGTACATATCCCCATGCAAGGGGCAAGTAAACAGTAAACTAACATAAGGCTGTGTAGTATAACAAAATAAACAGTATTAACAAGCAACAAACAGTGTAAACAATGCAAAATAAGCAGTATAAACAGGGAGTAAACAATGCCGACAGACAAGGAATACTCATTGTGAAATTGAATATGTAGGAATAAAAACAGAGTACTTAAAACTAGAGACCTGTACGAGTCTGTATAATCTGTACAATGTATATTTAAAGGTGTTGCACTGAGGGTTATTGTCCAATCATACTGTCATGGGTTAAGTGTTCATCAGAGTGACAGCCTGGGGGAAGAAACTGTCCTTGTGCCTGGTTGTCTTGGTGCACAGTGACCTGTAACGAGGGAGGTCGGTATTTAAACTTAAATATCTGTCTCATTCTGCACAGTCATAATGTGCAGTCAAAGGCAAAGCTGCATGAGTGAAAATGTCATGCAAAAGAAGGGATAAAACATGCGAGGCATGTGTGGAAGGTCATTTGGCCACATTTACATATAACGATGTTCCAAAAATAATCAAATCAACCTTTGTTTGCACACAACCACATAGGCAGTAAAGCTTCAATAAATACATTTTCAGATGTCAGAATAAACATCAAATGAAAAGGCAACTCAACCCTGTCAGAGTTACGTTGGTACTTGTAACCCTGAAATTCTTGATCATTTGAAGGAGACAGACCAATCCCAGAGTTGTTCCTTTATTCTTTATTTCTGACATCAAAAGCATCAGGATAAAAAAATGTGTCATGCAATCTTGTCCCCATTTTTCTCTGTTAATATGAAATCAAATGCCAGTAGTTCAGGGTCAAGATCTTCCTTAAACGCAGACTCCTCACCTTTCTCCTCACTTTCCGTTCTCAGCAGTAATAACCCAACATCCAGAGGAGTGAAGTGTTAAGCGTGTGCTGACGTAAACTGACAGAAACTATTTAGAATGCAGGTCTTTACTAAAGCTGTGCCTGGAGCAGCTGCCTGGCCCTGTTTTTAAACATAGCATACAGTAAACCCATAGACACATGCTCACATTAGTACAAACATGTGTACACTTGTATATGCATCCATTTATGCAAACACAACTGCATGCACAAACACTGTACATGTACAAATTCACAATGTGCACATACTTGTCATGCTACGAATTTGGCGTGTGTGTACATGTGCACATACTGCACATGTACACACACAGGTCCTTGAAAGTGCAGCATTGCTAGTCAGAGTATGTTAAGTTCCAGGAGATTAGTTCGCAGAATGATGAAATTCAGTGGAACAGAGTATGTTTGGTGTTCTTCTGTTGTCATTTCTGTGTAAGAGCAGGGAAACAAATAACTTCATTCAATGTCAGTAGAGACTTTTATTTGTCAGCTATTATCAAAGTCCCAAAGCTTAAACTCCATCATAAAGAGCCCCAGAGTAGAGCACAGGGCCTGAGACCCTTTGGGCAGGAAATCTAGGAGGAGCTTCAAGAGGAGCCCTCCCCCCCAATAGTTGTTTGATATTAGAAAACATGTTCTAACACTTTTGAATATTTAAACAAATTCCACCATGCACACACACTTGGAATTTAGAGTATATCACAAATGTATACATTCACTTTCTACCGCTTAGTCCCTGAACAGGGTCACGGGGAGTCAATCCCGGCCGGCAATCGGGCGAACGAAGGCGGGGGACACCCTGGACAGGTTGCCAATCTATCGCACGGCTAATATTTTTATATATTTTTATTATATTGCTGCATTTGCTGCTTAAAGTGCCTTAGATTTTGTGTTACTTATTCATCTACTTTATATTTCATTTTTATTTTGTGGCATTCATGTGGACGGCAAAGTAAGAATTTCATTGTACAGGGAAACACGTTTCCTAACTGCATATGACAAATGAACACTTTGACCTTTGACCTTTTAAAGAGGCCATGCACATCCTTTTCACAGATCATTAGAGGTGGGGGGCTGGAGGGAAGGATGGTGATTGTCGAGGGAGCAGTTGCTGGATCTGAGGTGGGGAGGGTGAGGGGGGAGTGTTGATTGTCAAACCTGCAGTAGAACACTTGGCTATAGGGATGGGTTCCTATAGCCAGTGGTGGTTTTCAGGCTCCCCCACACAGACTAGGGGTCGTTGGCTGAAACCTGAGCTTTCAGCTTGTCAGAGTAGCTGCTCCGATCTCCCTTGTCAGTTTGTTCCTTGCCGGGCTGTACAGAGTCCTGTCCCCACTTCTGTAAGCCTCCTCTTTGGCACGACGAAGCTGCTTGAGTCTGGCTGTGAACCAGGGCTTGTTGTTGTTGTATGTGCAGAAGGACTTTTTGGGCACACACACATCCTCACAAAAGCTAATATAAGTTGTCACAGTGCCAGTGAGTTTGTCCAGGTCTGTAGCTGCAGTCTCAAATACACTCCAGTCTGTGCAGTCAAAGCAGGCCTGTAGCTCTGACTTTGCCTCCTCCGTCCAGCTCTTCACTGTTTTGACTACAGGCTTCGCAGCTTTAAGTTTCTGCCTGTAGGTTGGGGGTAATATTAATTTTTACCTGTGTTCATCCGAGGGCTGTGCGGGGGACAGAGCTATAGGTGTCTTTTATTGTTGTGTACCAGTGGTCCAGTGTGACTTTGTCCCTGGTGGGACAGGTGACGGGCTGTCTATTTGGGCAGTTCGTGGGTGACATTTGCTCTGTTAAAGTCCCCTAGAACGATGAGTGGAGAGTCGGCATGTTCTAGCTCCAGGCTAGTGAAGGACTGTGGTTCTTATTACCATTGGTAACTCTGAGAGACGAGACAGTCCAAGTAACTTCAAAACAGTGCTGATTTATTTAAAGGAGCACAGGTAAAATTAACATTACACGCTCAGGTATCTTGCACCTCCATACTGCTCGTAGGCAGATGTAAGATGAAAGACCCTGAACCCACCAGGCCTATACATTATATCACCTCGGTTGGGCTAGCCCCATACTACACAGAAACGT